>NC_134909.1:3318585-3368585 GCF_041734735.1 Babylonia areolata
ATAGCGATGATAATAACAATGATGATGATGATAGTGATAATGAAAACAATGATGAGGATAGCGATGATAATGATAACAGTGGCGATGATAGCAATGACAATAACAATGAAGATAACGATGATAGTGTTAACAATGATAGTGATGAGGGTAACGATGATGAAGATAACAATGATAATGATAATAATGATGATAGTTATGATGATAATGATTATGAGGATAATTATGATAGTGATTACAATAACGATGATGAGGATAATGATAAAAATTACAACTATAGTGACAACGGTAACAATGATAAGGAGAACGATGATAATGATAACAATGACGATGATAGTGATGTTGATAACGATGATGAGGATAATGATGATAATGATAACGATAACTATGATAGTGGTGATGATGAGGATAATGATGATAATAATAACAGTTACGACTATAGTGATGACAGTAACAATGATGAGGATAACGATGATAACAATGATGATGATAGTGATGGTGATAACGATGATGAAGATAACAATGACAGTAATAGTGATGATGTTGATGATGTTGAGGATAATGATAACAACCACGATTATAGTGATGAGGATAACAATGATGAGGATAACGATGATAATGATAACCACGATGATGATAGTGATGAGGATAATGATGATGATGAGGATAACAGTGATGAGGATAATGATGATAATGATAGCAACGATGATGGTAGTGATGAGGATAATAATGATAATGATAACAGTGACGATGGTAATGATGAGGATAAAGACGATAATAACAATGACTGATAGTGATGAGGATAATAATGATGAGTACAACGATGACAGTGATAACAAAGACGATGACAGTGACGACGAAACGATGATGAGGGTAACGATGATGTACCAGATGAGGTGGTGGAGCAGTGGATGCAGCAGGGCACGGACGGACCCACCATGGCCCAGGTGTTGAAGATTCGGTCCCAGGGCGTTGGCCTTTTCCTTCTGGGCACAGGTTCCGTCTTCCCCGAAATCTGGATCAACGCTTTGGTGGAGGCCAGGACCATGGAGCACAAGGACATGTATGTGCAGGGACAGCCTCACAACAGTGATGATGATGGGTTGTTAGGAATATGATGAGAAGCATGATGATAATGGGTTGTTATGATGATTGATAATGATAATGATAATAGTAGTAATGATAAAACAATATTAATAATGATGATAATGATGATAATTATAGTGGTTTTAATAGAAATCTCTACCTCCTTAGCACAAGTGCCCAGAACACTGACAGTTAACACCAGTATGGGAGAGGTAGTAATGGGTATTTATAATGCCATCTGTGATGGGTCCAGGGGCCCAGAAAGGATGTTTGTTTGCACACACACACACACACACACACACACACACACACACACACACACACACACACACACACACACAACAATAGTGAGATTACGTCTAATATCACTGATAGTGAAAAGACGCTAAACAAAAGAACGAACGAACACATACACACACACACACACGCAAACACACACACACACACACTCACTCGCTCACACACGCAAACACAGTCACACACATACACACACACACTCACTCACTCACTCACTCACTCACTCACTCACTCTCTCTCTCTCTCTCTCTCTCTCTCTCTCTCTCTCTCTCTCACACACACATAACACACACTCACTGACTCACACACTCACACACACACTAACTCAGTCACTCTCTCTCACACACACACACACACACACACACACACACACACACTTGCTCACACACACACCCACATACACCCCCCCCCCCCCCACATAACTGACTGAACTCCATGTAAACAATAACCCATACATGTGTGTGTGCAGCCCCAGAGCAATCACTTGCCTGACCTCAAGAGAACAATTTGTGTTAGAACTCATCACCAACATCTTTGACATGAACAAGTTTGTGTTTTTTCCGGTAAGTAGACCTTCCCACTCCTCCTTTGACATGAACAAGTTTGTGTTTTTTCTGGTAAGTAGACCTTCCCACTCCTCCTTTGACATGAACAAGTTTGTGTTATTTTTTTTTTTTCGGTAAGTAGACCTCCCCATTCATCCTTTGACATAAACAAGTTTGTGTTTTTTCTGGTAAGTAGACCTTCCCACTCCTCCTTTGACATGAACAAGTTTGTGTTTTTTCCTGTAAGTAGACCTCCCCATTCTTCATTTGGAGATGCCAGGAGCTGTTTTTCAGCTTTAAATTTCCTCTTTTCAATGGTTTTCTTTCTGCTATGCTGGGCCGTTCACCATTTTGTTCCCAGTTTAAACAAGAAACCACACACACACACACACACACACACACACAAAACAACAACAACAAAAAAAACAGCAAACAGCAACAACAAAAACGTACAATAATACAATAAAACAAGTGATACATTTATTTGGCTTATGGTCCTTTTTCAAAGACGAGTGATGTATATTTTTTCAATAGAAAGCCTTGGATTTAAAAAAATCTTTTATTGGACTGGATAATCGGTCTCCCTGACAAGTTGTATCCATTTTTGTGCTGAGGATATGAGGGTCCCATTAGCATGTTTTGAAATATGCCTGTTACGTATGATTTTGTGTAGTATGTATAATTCTATTTATTTTGAGTTCAGTCGTTTTTTAATCCTCTGTCGAATAATGGATGGAATGGTCAATGGCAAAGGCAAGTTCTAGATTGAAAAAAAAAAATCTCCATCCTCAACCCACAAGATGCCATGGCCAGGATTCGAACCTGGGACCCTCGGACAAAAGTCCAACACTTTAAGTTTAACTACTCGGCTCCCATCATTTGCACGAGTTGATGTACAGCCCAGTGAGTGTTGCACTGAAGTGGAGAACAGTAATTGATGATGGTGAAGAATTCATTTCTACTAATGGGCTACAAAGGGACACGCAGGGCAATTAAAAAAAACAATTATCCACCATTCAATCAGCTTCCGTTATGCCAAAAAAACGACACAATGCTTACGATGCAATTTTCAAACTTTAGGCGATTAAACAGGCCAGTGGTTTTTGCCCCTTTTTTTGGTATGTAACATTTACATTTGCAGCTTATAAACCACTGCGGTTTATGTGTGAATAAATTTAAATTAAAAAAGGTTTAGGGGAGCTTAGCTTATATAACGATGTGCTCAATAGCCCAATTTCTATGGTAAGTGTTGTCCTGTGGCAAAATTCTGCAGAAGAAAGCCATTCTGACTGGTACATAAATATAATAGCATGTATTGAAGGCCTGACAAGCATGTTGGGTTATGCTGCTGTCAGGCATCTAACTAACAGTTGTGATGGTGTAGCGTATATGGATTTGTCCAAATGCAGTGACGCCTCAAGGTGAAAGTGAAAGTAAAACTGTTTCAGAGAAAGGCAGAGTCAGTGAAGCAGATTCTGCGGCTTGTCAACATGACCGAGAGGAAGTATGTACAGGACGGAAAGAGTAGTATATGGATTTGTCCGAATGCAGCGACACCTCATTGGGAAAGTGAAAGTGAAAGTAAAACTGTTTCAGAGAAAGGCAGAGTCGATGAAGCAGATTCTGCGGCTTGTCAACACGATCGAGAGGAAGTATGTGCAAGACGGAAAGATCAATTTGGATAGAACCCTGCATGCAGCGCCAAAATGCATGTTCTTCAGGAGCGAGTTGTAAGTTGTTCTGTGTGATAGCAGATCACTGCGAAGTCTGTAAAACTTGAACCTCCCTCTCTCTCTCTATGATGATGATTATTCTTATTACTACTACCAGTAGTAGTAGTGCTATTACTACTACTACTACTACTGCTACTAGTGTTGTTCTTTTTCCTCTTCTTCATCTTATTTTTGTTGTTGTTATGATGGCTTTGACTTTTATCATTATTAATGGCTCTGATTCTTCTTCTTACTACGATAACTACTACTATATTTCTTTAATATTGTAATAGTTTTATTTATTTATTAGTCTGTTATTATTATGGTTGTTGTGGTTGTAGTTATTATCATGTCTATCATCATCATCATTGTTATTGTTATTCTTTTTTTTTTATTCTGTGTCGTGGGCTACAACTCCCACGTTCACTCGTATATACACGAGTGGGCTTTTACGCGTGTGACCGTTTTTACCCCGCCATGTAGGCAGCCATACTCCGCTTTCGGGGGTGTGCATGCTGAGTATGTACTTGTTTCCAAAACCCACCGAATGCTGACATGGATTACAGGATCTTTAACGTGTGTATTTAATCTTTTGCTTGAGTGTACACACAAAGGGGGTTCAGGCACTAGCAGGTCTGCACATATGTTGACCTGGGAGATCAGAAAAATCTCCACCCTTCACCCACCAGGCGCTGTCACTGAGATTCAAATCGGGGACCCTCAGATTGAAAGTCCAATGCTTTAACCATTCGGCTATTGCGCCTGTCTTCATCATTGTTATGATGATGACAATGATGGCAACGATAATGATGATGACTATGAGGATGATGATGATGATGACAATGTCAACAGTATTGATGATGATGTTGACGATGATGATGACGATGACCAATGCCCTGTGTTGACAGTGGCAGGTTGTTGAAGATGCTGCAGGAGCCCCCCTACGAGGAGAGGAGGTCCAAGGAGAACGTCTATTTACCGTCCTCCCAGTTCGCCGTCCTCTTCTTCTGCAAACTGGGTAATCATCCCACCCTCAGGGAACTCACACAGGGGCCCAGCTCTGATGTGCCTGACTAGGAATTAAGAGTGTCCATGGGTTGGATTCCAGGAATTACGAGTGTCCATGGGTTGGATTCCAGGAATTACAGTGTCCATGGGTTGGATTCCTGGAATTAAGAGTGTCCATGGGTTGGATTCCAGGAATTACAGTGTCCATGGGTTGGATTCCAGGAATTATGAGTGTCCATGGGTTGGATTCCTGGAATTAGAGTGTCCATGGGTTGGATTCCAGGAATTAGAGTGTCCATGGGTTGGATTCCTGGAATTACAGTGTCCATGGGTTGGATTCCAGGAATTACAGTGTCCATGGGTTGGATTCCAGGAATTACAGTGTCCATGGGTTGGATTCCAGGAATTAGAGTGTCCATGGGTTGGATTCCTGGAATTACAGTGTCCATGGGTTGGATTCCAGGAATTACAGTGTCCATGGGTTGGATTCCAGGAATTACAGTGTCCATGGGTTGGATTCCTGGAATTACGAGTGTCCATGAGTTGGATTCCAGGAATTACAGTGTCCATGGGTTGGATTCCTGGAATTAAGAGTGTCCATGGGTTGGATTCCTGGAATTAAGAGTGTCCATGGGTTGGATTCCAGGAATTACAGTGTCCATGGGTTGGATTCCTGGAATTAAGAGTGTCCATGGGTTGGATTCCTGGAATTAAGAGTGTCCATGGGTTGGATTCCAGGAATTAAAGTCTATGGGTTGGATTCCTGGAATTACAGTGTCCATGGGTTCAATTCCAGGAATTGAGTGTCCATTTGTTCGATTCCCATAGTACTCCACCCTCTACCAGACCTTGAGTGGTGGTCTTGGTGCTAGTCATTCAGATGAAATGATAAACTGAGGTCCCGTGTGCAGCATACACTTAGCACACGTAAAAGAACCCATGGCAACAAATGGGTTGTCACTGGCATAAAGGTGTAGAAAAATCCAGTTTGACAGGGACAGAAAGAAGACTTGCAGGCAGGGAGAAAAGAGGTTGGTGTGGTGATGTGCTCTCACTGTGAACAGTATCCCAAATTTCACACGCAGAGAAATCTGTTATGACAGGAAGGTAACACAGCACAAGACATGACTAGTCAATTTTGTTTCAGTCCGTGTCAGACATACAGTTCTGTATGTCCCAGTTCTATATGTTTCAGTATTGTATGTCTCAGTTCTCTTTGTCTCAGTGCTATATGTCTCGGTTATACATATATGAAGTTCTTTATTCTCAGTTCTCTATGTCTCATTGCTATAGGTCTCAGTTATATTTATGTTTAGGTTCTATATGTCTCAGTTCTAGAAGTCTCCGTTGTCTGTCTCAGTGCGTTCTGTTTCAGTTATAGGTATGTTTAAGTTCTATATGTCTCAGTTCTATAAGTCTCCGTTGTCTGTCTCAGTGCGTTCTGTTTCAGTTATAGGTATGTTTAGGTTCTATATTTATGTTTAAGTTCAATATGTCTCAGTTCTGTAAGTCTCCGTTGTCTGTCTCAGTGCGTTCTGTTTCAGTTATATATACGTTTAGGTTCTATATGTCTCAGTTCAGTATGTCCTAGTTCTGTATTTCTCAGTTTGGTATGTCTGTTCTATATGTGTCCCAGTGCAGTATGTCTCAGTTCTATATGTCTCGGTCCTATATGTTTAAGTTCTGAATTTCTGAGTTCTACATGTTTAAGTTCTATATGTCCCAGTTCTATAAGTCTTAGTTCAAGATGCCCCAGTTCTCTGTCTTAGTTCTATATGACTCAGTGCTGTATGTCTCAGTTCTATATGACTCGGTGCTGTATGTCTCAGTTCTATATGACTCAGTGCTGTATGTCTCAGTTCTATATGACTCGGTGCTGTATGTCTCAGTTCTGTTTATCTCAGTTCTATATGTCCCAGTTCTGTACATGACAGCTGTGTATGTTTCAGTGCACATGCATGTGACTTACTATGGAAAAAACAAAGAGCTGCTGACAACAAAGTACGACCGTGCCGTGGAGAAGGTCAGTAATGAAAATAATGATAATAATAATGATAATAATAATGATAATAATAATGATGATAATAGATAGTACTTATTTGGCGCAAACTCCCAGCATAATGGGCTTTAAGAGCTGTACATGAAACAGCACTTACACTGTAGTGCATAATGACATACCTCTGCACATGAAAAAAACAACAACACATATATATGTATCTTTTCTTTTCACCAAGACAGTACTACAAATTGCAGGTATGAACACACACACACACACACACACACACACACACACACGCACGCGCGCACCATAAAAATATCACACACACACACACATGCTCTCGCACACACACACGCCTGCATACACACAAACATCCACCCACAGACACAGGAAATGATGGCTTCAGTGGAGGGCAGAGTGGGGTGGGCGGGAAGAGGAAGTAATGTCGAGTCCAGTTCTGTACTCCTGAATCTTACACTTTCTGACAGAAAAGAAATGATGACCGTGTTTCAATTTCCCAAGGAGGCATCTCTGTTTGGACAAATCCACATATGCTAGATGCCTGACCAGCAGCATAACAGCCTTGAGTGCATGCATACAAATTCATTTACTAAAAATTTTGACACTGTTTCCATCCATAGATATAAACAGACTTGAATTATCTTCCATTTTTTCAAAATATTTTATGTGTGTGTAATTAGATAATGTATTATGCATAGTTGTTGAATGTGTTTTATGCTTTTGTGTGTTAAATCATTATTATGTTCTTCTTCCTGTTGTAAGTTATTGTGTGTATGTGTTTATGTATATATGATATTGTGTCTAATGTTTTTTGTGAAGCGCTTTGAGCTCCCTCTAAGGGAGGAAAGCGCTCAACAAGTATCCATCGTTGTTATTATTGCCTTGCCTTGCCTTGGTCCCTCAGCTCTGTGGGGAACCGTCGGGGCACCGCCATGCTGACCCATGCACTAGCCTTCTCCGTTTTGGACAGTCATGTGTGATTGATCGTGTTTCGGCAAATGTTATTATTATCATTATTGTTATTGTTATTATACTTTGTGCTGCAGCTTTGGGAGCTTGTTGGCCTTTGGGAGCTCTCCCAACACCCATTGTCCTAAAGCCCTCTTGGCGGAGAGAGTGGGGATGTACACTCTGTACTGTGATCACGTTCTAGCCCAGATAGTCGGGACAGCAGTTGCCCCCTCTGCTGTTCTGATGGTCATAGTCGGTCATGACTAACTATCATACAATAATTATTTGGTTGGTTTTTTTTATTTTATTATTGTTATTAACCTTTGTATGTTGATCCAAACTGGACAGATTCTCCACTTTGGACAGTCATTTGTGATTGATTGTGTCTCAGCAAGTATTATTATTGTTATTATTATTATTATTATTAACCTTTGTGTGTTGATGCCAACGGGACAGACGGGCAGAATGCAGCCGGAGAAGGCGCGGGCGCTAGGCAACGACTCCTACAACAAGAAGGAGTACCGGAAGGCCATTGCGCAGTACACCATGGGCATGGAGACAGGGTGAGAACTCCGTCAGTCCTCACCCTCACCCCCTCCCTCTTGCTTTCTTCTCTTCTCTTTAGTTTGAGCAAGAAACACACACACACACAGACACACACACACACACACACACACACTTAAACACACAAATCTTATAATGAAAAGGGGAGGAAAACAGAAAAGAAAGAAAAATGATACAGTTTTTTTTGGCATAAGAGACCTTTTTGAAGGATGAAAGTGACAATGAATGATGATAATAAGAAAAATGGACAGAAAAATGATCCCACTTTTCGGGCAGTTTAGACTTTTTTCGAGGATGTGAAAAATGATGAATGAAGTATGTTTTTTTTTTTTTATCTGATGTATACTCTCGTTCTCTCGCTTTCTCTCACCCTCTCCCTCTCTCCCATTTATTCATTCATTCATTCAATCTCTCTGTGTCAGTGCTTTTGACTGTATGTTTGTTCGTTTGTGTGACTGTCCGTGTGTTGCACACCCCAGCGAGAGCTCCACACCTTCAGGTCAGTGCAGAAAACACCATCAGTTGAGATGCAGCTGTTACGATTTCACCGTATTTTGTTACACTCGATCACAGTTTGTTCCGATGTTACGCCAGTGTCAAAATTGTTCCGACAAGTTCGTTTTCGACTACATAGCATGGTCACATGCTTTCCTGTCGTAACATTACCCAGACACTCTAGACTTATCGATCATGAGGTCAGGGCAGTCAGCACTAACGTTGTTCTAACTTCATGATGCTCAGCTAATGGTGTGCGTGTTTACATTGAAACAGCATTGAGTGGACCAATCAGCTTGATCGTAACAGTTACACCGTGTTGCAGTTTGGCCCAAGTGTATGCCTTGCAGATAAAATGTTCCTACCAAATGTCCTAATTGTTCCTACAAACACTTGACAGGGCTTGGCATAAAGGGTGTGAACAGCTGATAAGACGCGGGGGCTAGATATGAATCACACAAAATTTGCATTGTAGGCTGGAAACTTAACTTGATTTGAATTTTTTTATGGATGAGTGAGACGTTGAATAGGTCTTTTCAGTGCTGTTTTAACTGACTTTTTGAAATTATCTACAGTTCTCATCAAGTGGTCTTAAGAACTGAAGAGTGTTCAGTGGCCGCCTTGCGGTTGGCTGGGCAATAAACAACATGATTTGATGTACATAGAAGTCATAAGAGATGTGTGTGTGTGTGTGTGTGTGTGTGTGTGTGTGCAGGTATGATAACCACCTGCTGTTTGGAAACCGCGCTCAGTGCTTTAGGAACCTGGGGGAATACTGGTGAGTGGGACTTAGTTTAGGTCGTCCATCTTGGACACATGCATGCGCGCGCACACACACACACACACACAGAGGCACACATACAGACAGACAGACATACGCAGATGAAATACACACAGACACAGATAGACAGACACACACACACAGACACACAGACACGCACACACACACACACACACACACACACACACACTCAAACACACAGATACAGGCACAGGGACACACTGGGACACACATGTGCGCGCACATACATACAGACAGACACATATACAAGTATAGAGCCAAGGCACATACACAAACAGATACACTGACACACATACACAGGCACAGACACTGACAGATACAGAGACACACACACAGGCATACAAACACAGACATACACAGACACACACCCAGACAAAAACTCAGACACACACATATACATACCCAGACAATAGTGAATACACAGACGCAAACTCCCAGACATATACACACACAGATACACTCACACATGCACACTCACACAGTGGAAAGTTTGCCATGATTACTATGACTGCTGCTACTATTACTACTACTGCTATTTCTTCTGTTATTTTTAGTGCTGCTGCTGCTGCTGAATGTGAAGCAATGTATGATAGTTACATGTATATGGCTATGGCCATCAGAACAACAGTGGAAGCAGTTGCTGTCCCAATTATCTGGGCGAGATTATAGTGGAGAGTGTCTTGCCCAAGTTACATCCCCACTCTCTCTCAGCCAAGAGGGTTTTAGGACAGTCGGTGTTGGGGTGGTTCCCAAAGGCCAACTAGCCCCCAAGGCTGCAGTACTTAGAGTCAGTACAATCTTGCCTCCTGGTTTAAGAGTCATAGTCCTTCACAAAAGACTAAGCTGTAAATGACTTCCCATTGTAGTGGAGAAACCATTGATCATACAGCTCTCACTTTGCTGTTGCGTTTTGGAATGGTTGTAAAGGCCTGAAACCATTGATGATAAAGCGCTCTCTTCACTGTAGGCCCAGCTGTAAGCTTTGTCACTGATGCCAGCTGATCCAGTGCCAGCTACTCTGGACAGGACACGTTGTCTGCATGACAGACAGCAGGATCCCGAAGATGCTTTTGTATGGCCAGCTGAAGGAAGGCCACCGCGAACTTGGAAGACCCTGCAAGTGCTTCAAGAACACCTTGAAGACAAACCTCAAAGCCTGTGACATAGACATCGCTTCCTGGGAAACTGATGCCCTTGACCACTCTCACTGGAGGATGCTGTGCTCTAGTGGCATAAAGACTTTTGAAAACAAGACAACGCTGGCCATTAAGGAGAAGCATGAGCGAAGGAAGCAGGGCTCAACTTCTGGAGACGTTTTCCCTTGCAACACCTGTGGGAAGTGTTGCGCATCCAGAATCAGCCTCTTCTCCCATATGAGGACACACACCGACAGATAGGCCTGCCTGCCTATTCATCCGTCGGTCCGAAGGGAGACTCCATCAAGCTTTGTCACTTCCTGAGATAAGTTGTGCTGCAGGTATACAGGCCAGGTAAGTTGTGCTGCATACAGGCCAAATGTAAAGCAGTACTTTTGGGACCAATGATGATGATGATAATGGTATTAACGATGTTCTGTGTGTGTGTGTGTGAGTGTGTGTATGTGTGTGTGTGTGTGTGTGTGTGAGTGTGTGTGTGTGTGTGTGAGTTTGTGCGTGCGTGCGTGTGCGTGAGTGTGTGTGTGTGTGTGTGAAGGGACGCTCTGAGCGACTGCCGAAGAGCCATGTTCGTCAACCCCGCCTGGCCCAAGGTGAGAAGGGAGCCACCCATAGAATGTTTGGGTAGACGTGTTTGTGTTGTTGCTGTGTGTGTGCTGTGTTGTGCTTTGTGGCTGTGTTGTGTTACACTGTGGTGCGTTGTGTTGTAGTGTGTTGTGTTGGATTGTTCGTGTTGTGTTCTGTTGTGTTGGGTTGCGTTCTGCTGCGTTATGTTGATGATGACGATATGAGTACTTATACAGCACGTGTTCCCAGTCAGAGACCCAGCTGTAAGTGCTTTGCAAACACTGAGTCATTTGCACAACAGGTTGCCCTCATGGGTGAAGCCAACTGGAAACTGCCTCTGGATGCTCATCATTCGTTTCCTGTGTTGTTCAGTCAGGTTTCAGTCACACACACACACACACACACACACACATGCACAGAGACACACACACACACTCTCACACACTCACACAGACGTGTAACATTTTGCTTGTATGCACACACACGCGCACACACACACACACACACACACCCACATGCACACGCGCACGTGCACGCACGCACGCACACACGCACGCATGCACAGACATGTAACATTTTGCTTGTATGCACACACACACACACACACACACACACACACACACACACACACATGTAACATTTTGCTTGTATGCCAGTTTTGTTTATTTACCCTGCCATGTAGGCAGCCATACTCTGTTTGTGGGGATGTGAATGCTGGGTATGTTCTTGTTTCTGCAATGTGTTTCGGGCATGTGTGTGAAGAAAGTGAGTCTGTGTTGTAACCCTGATTCTCTTTGTGTGTGTGTGTGTGTGTGTGTGTGTGTGTGTGTGTGTGTGATATTCATTTTCTCTGGAAATGCTTTGTCTGAAGACACCAGATTCGGCTCAAATTAAGGCTGATGAAAATGTCGAGCTGAGATTCCTAACAATGGTCATTGTGTATTTTACGTATGGTTCAAAAGGGGTAATGTTCAGATCTGTACAGTATGCTTCAAGGCAGTGTAAGGTAATGCATTGCATATAGGGCAGTGCAGTACAGTGTACTATACGCAGTTTTGTACAGTGTTACCATAGTTCAGTTTGGTGCAGTATGATATAGTATAATATAGTTCATTTTTTTCCAGTATATTTTGTAATTTACTGCAGTTTTGTACCATGTTATGTAGTTCAGTTTTGTACAGTGTAATATAGCAGTTTTGTACAGTGTAATGTAATGTGGTTTTGTAGAGTGTAATATAGCAGTTTTGTAGAGTGTAATATAGTTCTTTTTTGTACAGTGTGATATTGTGTAGTTTTGTTCAGTGTAATATAGGGCATTATTGTACAGAGTAATATAGTGTGATATAGCACAGTTTTGCAATATGTAATATAGCAGTTTTGTACATTGTAAAATAGTGCAGTTTTGTAGAATAATATACTGTAGTTTTGTACAGTGTAATATAGCTGAGTTTTGTAGTGTGATATAGTGCAGTTAATGTGTAGTTCGTTCGTTGGGATTGACGAGGACCATCTAGTCATCCTGAGGGTGGGTGGGTTGGGCTCTGTGGGTGCGCAGATGACTGGTCAGGCCAATCCGCGCCCGGAAGGTTTTGACGCAGTGTGGACAGGGGATGGTGGCGGCTGTCGGGGATTTGCTGGCACTGCTTTTCCTGGCCTGTCTGCGTTGCTCTGCTGCAGCGATTCTGTTGGCCTCACAGGATTTGGCGCCTTTGTGGACAGCTGAACGCCACTTTGGTCTGTCCATTGCATTCAGCTCCCATGTGTCGTGGCTGATGTTGAAGGCCTTCAGAGAAGCTTTCAGAGTGTCTTTGAAGCGCTTCTTTTGGCCTCCATGGGAGCGCTTGCCATGTTGGAGTTTGCCGTACAGCAGTTTCTTAGAGAGCCGGTGGTCTGGCATGCGAACTACATGGCCTGCCCAGCGCAGCTGGGCCTGCATCAAGATGGTGTAGATGCTGGGCAAGTTTGCACGAGTGAGCACCTCTGTGTCAGAGATCTTCTCTTGCCACTTTATGCTGAGAAGTTTGTTGAGGCTGGTGGTGTGGAAGTGGTTCAGCTTTTTGGCGTGGCGTTTGTAGACCATCTATGATTCACATCCATAGAGCAGTGTGGTGAGAACTATGGCCTTGTATACTTTGAGCTTCGTCTCCAGGGTGATGCCTCTTCTGTTCCAAACGTTCTTATGGAGTCTGCCGAAGGCAGTGCTGGCTTTGGCGAGTCTGGCATTCACCTCATTGTCGATGACAGCTGTGCGAGAGAGTGTACTGCCCAGGTATGTGAACTTGTCCACCGCGTTCAGTCGTTGCCTGTTGATGAAGATGTTTGGTTCAACGTAAGGCTTTCCTGGAGCTGGCTGGTGCACCACCTCAGTCTTCTTTGTGCTGATTGTGAGGCCAAAGTTGTCACAGGCAGCAGAGAACTTGAGTGCAGTTAATATGTACAGTGTAAAGAGCGCAGTTTTGCACATACATTGCAAGCCAGTATAATATTGTACAGTAAACTGAGTGAGCATACCTCTTTTCCCTCTGGTCATATTAGGATGAGTTTAAACAGACACAAAATAAAAATGATACTGAAAATAAGTTAATTGAAAACCAGTAGAATGTGGAGGACAGCCTTGAGGACAAACGCAGAAGGAGGAAGAACCATGACGCTGCAGCCGCGAACCCAGACCAGACTTTCCCTTGCAACCGCTGCGGCCGACTCTGCTTTTCCCGCATTGGCCTTGTCAGCCATGAGCGTGCCTGCATCAGACGTGGACAACGCCCTTCCTAGATCTTCGTCAGCGAAGCCAGGCCATGAGTAGAATGTGAAACTGAAAGTGAAACTGAAAATAAGTTCATTGAAAATTCATTGAAAGTCCGTAGAAACTGAAACTGAAACTAAGTTACCCAAAATCAGTAGAACTACTAGAAGCTGAAAATAAATGTATCAGAATAAGTTGAAACTGAAAGTAAGTCACTGTGTTCTACTGGGGTTTTATGTTTGTAGAAATGTGTCATGAAAAGTTTTGTGTTTGTAGAAACGTGTAATGAACAGTTTTGTGCTCAACACTACAAAGGTACTTTCGAGTTGTATTTGTAAGAAATGTGTGATGAAGAGTTTTGTGTTTGTAGAAATGTGTCATGAAGAGCTTTGTGTAGAAATGTGTCATGAAGAGCTTTGTGTTTGTAGAAATGTGTGATGAAGAGTTTTGTGTTTGTAGAAATGTGTGAGAGTTTTGTGTTTGTAGAAATGTGTGATGAAGAGCTTTGTGTTTGTAGAAATGTGTGATGAAGAGCTTTGTGTTTGTAGAAATGTGTTATGGAGAGTTTTGTGTTTGTAGAAATGTGTCATGGAGAGCTTTGTGTTTGTAGAAATGTGTGATGAAGAGTTTTGTGTTTGTAGAAATGTGTCATGAAAAGTTTTGTGTTTGTAGAAATGTGTCATAGAGAGCTTTGTGTTTGTAGAAATGTGTCATGAAGAATTTTGTGTTTGTAGAAACGTGTCATAAAGAATTTTGTGTTTGTAGAAATGTGTCATGAAGAATTTTGTGTTTGTAGAAACGTGTCATGAAGAGCTGTGTGTTTGTAGAAATGTGTCATGAAAAGTTTTGTGTTTGTAGAAATGTGTAATAAAGAGCTGTGTGTTTGTAGAAATGTGTCATGAAGAATTTTGTGTTAGTAGAAATGTGTCATGAAGAATTTTGTGTTTGTAGAAACGTGTAATGAAGAATTTTGTGTAAAGAGCTGTGTGTTTGTAGAAATGTGTCATGAAGAATTTTGTGTTAGTAGAAATGTGTCATGAAGAATTTTGTGTTTGTAGAAACGTGTAATGAAGAGCTGTGTGTTTGTAGAAACGTGTCATGAAAAGTTTTGTGTTTGTAGAAACGTGTAATGAAGAGCTGTGTGTTTGTAGAAACATGTCATGATGTGTTTTGTGTTTGTAGAAATGTGTCATGAAGAGCTTTGTGTTTGTAGAAACGTGTAATGAAGAGCTGTGTGTTTGTAGAAACGTGTCATGATGTGTTTTGTGTTTGTAGAAATGTGTCATGAAGAGCTTTGTGTTTGTAGAAACGTGTAATGAAGAGCTGTGTGTTTGTAGAAACGTGTCATGATGTGTTTTGTGTTTGTAGAAACGTGTAATGAAGAGCTGTGTTTGTAGAAACGTGTAATGAAGAGCTGTGTGTTTGTAGAAATGTGTCATGAAGAGCTTTGTGTTTGTAGAAACGTGTAATGAAGAGCTGTGTGTTTGTAGAAACGTGTGATGAAAAGTTTTGTCCTCCACAGGGGTTTTACCCAGCTGTGTCTGTAAAAATGTGTTGTGCAGTTTTGTGTTTGTAGAAATGTCTGATGAAGAGCTTTGCGCTGTAAGAACTACTGATGAAGAGCTTTGCGCTGTAGGAACGTCTGATGAAGAGCTTTGCGTTGTAGGAACGTCTGATGAAGAGCCTTGCGCTGTAGGAACGTCTGATGAAGAGCTTTGCGTTGTAGGAACGTCTGATGAAGAGCTTTGCATTGTAGGAACGTCTGATGAAGAGCTTTGCGTTGTAGGAACGTCTGATGAAGAGCTTTGCGTTGTAGGAACGTCTGATGAAGAGCTTTGCGGTGTACATACATGAGGAGGAAGGTGGCAGAATAGTTAAGACACTCAGCTGCCAACACAGAGAGTCCGTGAGGGTGTGGGTTTGAAACCTGCTCTTGCCCTTTCTCCCAAGTTGGACTGGAAAACCACACTGAGCGAGGAGGTCCCATGTGCAGCACTCGCTTGGCGCACTGAAAAAGAACCCATGGCAATGAAAGCATTGTCCTCTAGCAAAATCATGTAAAAAGAAGTTCACTCTGATAGATACACAAATATAACAGCATACACTCAGGGTTATGCTGCTGTCAGGCATCTAGCAGATGTGGTGTAGCGTATATGGAGTGATGGCCTAGAGGTAACGCGTTGCCTGGGAAGCGAGAGAATCTGAGCGCGCTGGTTTGAAGCACAGGTTCAGCTGCTGATATTTTCTCCTTCTCCACCAGATCTTGAGTGGTGGTCTGGACGCTAGTCATTCGGATGTGACGATAAACCGAGGTCCTGTGTGCAGCATGTACTTAGCGCATGTAAAAGAACCCACGGCAACAAAAGGGTTGTCCCTGGCAAACTTCTGTAGAAAAATCCACTTCGATGGGAAAAACAAATAAAACTGCAGGCAGAAAAAAATACAAAAAAAGGGTGGCGCTGTAGAGTAGTTACGCACTCTCCCTGGGGAGAGCAGCCCGAATTTCTCACAGAGGAATCCGTTGTGACAAAAAGAGAAATACAATACAATACAACACAATATGGATTTGTCGGAACGCAGTGACGTCTCCTTGAGAAACTGAAGCTGAAAGTGAAACTGTGCTCTGCAGGGGTTCTACCGAGCGGCGGATTGCAGTCTGCAGCTGGGTGACCCGTGGGACGAGGCTCAGAGCTTCATTGAGAGTGCTCTTTGCCTGGCTGAGTCCTCCGACAGTCCTGACAGTGAACAGCTGCAGCAGATCAAAGAGCTGAAGAAGAAGATCGAAGATTGTGAGGAATGGTTTGACTTGTTTGGGCATGTACAGAACGTGCATGCACACTCACACACACACGCGCACTCACACTCACACACACACACACACACACACTCACACTCACAATCTCACACTCTTTCACACACACACACACATACTCACACTCACACTCACACGCATGCACACACACACACACTCACACACTCACACACACTCTGGCTCTCAAACACACACACACACACACACACATGCACACACACACACACATATACACTCTCACTCACTCACACACACACACACACACACACACACACACACACACAAACTTGCATATCTAATATTGTTCAAAGTGAAATGACATCAGATTGAATAGACAGAGGAAGAATATGTGCATTCTCACACATACCTGCATGCACACATGCCTGTATACATCTTGCGTGCACAAACACACACACATGCACACACACACACACACACACACACACACACACACACACACACACACACGGTGTCTTTCTATCACCCACAGACAGACTCTCACACGCTTTCATACAGGCACACACATTTGTAGAAATGTGTAATGCTGAAAGTTTCTGCAAGTAAAAACGTGTAACACTGATATTTTACATTTGTACAAGACAAGACAAGACAAAACAAGACGTGTATTTCAGGAAACCCTGTTGGGGTTCATGAAGATGTTACATATTTCATGTGACTAATAGAAATATAAATAACATTGGTTATTGTGCTCATAATGATTCACAATAACAATTTACAATGGCCACACCAACTATTTGGTCAAGACATGCTGACAGTTAGCATTTGTAGAAATCTATTATGTTGAGATTTTGCATTTTTAGACATTTGTGTCTGAGACACTGAGATCTTGTGTTTGTAGAAAATGTGTAATGGTGGGGTTTTGTGTTTGTAGAAAAAATGTAATGCTGAGATTTGGCATTTGTGGAAATGAGCAATGGTAGGATTTTGTATCAGCTAGTGGGATTTTGTGTCTTTGTTTTAGTGGAAATGTGTAATGTTGAAATTTGGTGTCTGTATAAACATATAGTGCTGAAATTTTGTGTCTGTGTAAACATATAGTGCTGAAATTTTGTGTCTGTGTAAACATATAGTGCTGAAATTTTGTGTTAATAGAAATGTGTAATGTTGGGATTTTGTGTTTGTTGCAGTTCGCAAAAAGCCAGAGAAAGAGCGGTTGGAAGAGGTCGCAAGGTAAGGAGGTCACCAGTTCTTTTATTTTAAAATCTTTTTTTACTATTACTTTTTTTTTTTAACGTAACAGATCCACTCTGTGTGCTTCATGTTTGACCAAGGGGTAATTAGATGTGCTGTACAAGTGCTTGGTAGTGATAATTAGATGTGCTGTATAAGTGCTTGGTAGTGATAATTAGATGTGCTGTATAAGTGCTTGGTAGTGATAATTAGATGTGCTTGGTAGTGATAATTAGATGTGCTGTACAAGTGCTTGGTAGTGATAATTAGATGTGCTTGGTAGTGATAATTAGATGTGCTGTACAAGTGCTTGGTAATGATAATTAGATGTGCTGTATAAGTGCTTGGTAGTGATAATTAGATGTGCTGTACAAGTGCTTGGTAGTGATAATTAGATGTGCTTGGTAATGATAATTAGATGTGCTGTATAAGTGCTTGGTAGTGATAATTAGATGTGCTTGGTAATGATAATTAGATGTGCTGTATAAGTGCTTGGTAATGATAATTAGATGTGCTGTACAAGTGCTTGGTAGTGATAATTAGATGTGCTTGGTAATGATAATTAGATGTGCTGTATAAGTGCTTGGTAATGATAATTAGATGTGCTGTATAAGTGCTTGGTAGTGATAATTAGATGTGCTGTATAAGTGCTTGGTAGTGATAATTAGATGTGCTGTATAAGTGCTTGGTAGTGATAATTGGATGTGCTTTGTAATGATAATTAGATGTGCTGTATAAGTGCTTGGTAATGATAATTAGATGTGCTGTATAAGTGCTTGGTAGTGATAATTAGATGTGCTTGGTAATGATAATTAGATGTGCTGTATAAGTGCTTGGTAGTGATAATTAGATGTGCTGTATAAGTGCTTTGTAATGATAATTAGATGCGCTGTATAAGTGCTTGGTAATGATAATCAGATGTGTTGGTAATGATAATGAGTTGTGCTCTATAAGTGCTTGATAATGAGTCGTGCTGTACAAGTGCTTGGAGTGCAGGCATGCAAGCGTGCACGCACACACCGACACAAGCATGCAAACGCATACACACGAACACTCAGACACATAGTTGCGCTCGGACCACTTCATGGAAGCGTCTTTGGGTGTGTTGCTCAAATTGCCTGACAAACACTGTAAGTGTCTGTATCTCCTGGGTAACAGAGCAATTATTGTCATCAGTAGGGAGCTAAGCCTAGTAATTCTGAAAGGCACCATCAAACACCATTGAAGCGACAATACATTGAATCAGAAAGGCACCATCAAACACCATTGAAGCGACAATACATTGAATCAGAAAGGCACCATCAAACACCACTGAAGCGACAATACATTGAATCAGAAAGGCACCATCAAACACCACTGAAGCGACAATACATTGAATCAGAAAGGCCCCATCCAACACCACTGAAGCGACAATACATTGAATCAGAAAGGCACCTATGTCGATCTGACCAAGGCCTTCGATACTGTTAGCAGAGATGGCCTTTGGAGAATCATGGCGAAGTACGGATGTCCCAGAAAGTTCATCACCATCATACGGCAACTACACGATGGGATGCTGGCCCGAGTCCAAGACAACGGAGAGACTTCAGAACCATTCCCTGTCTCCAACGGAGTCAAGCAAGGGTGTGTTCTTGCCCCCACCCTGTTCAGTCTCATGTTTTCAGCCATGCTGACAGATGCCTTCAGAGACGCTGATGTAGGCATTGGCATCAGGTACCGCACAGATGGCTCACTTGTCAACCTCAGGAGGCTTCAAGCAAAAACCAAGGTGAGGACAGACACTGTCAACGACTTCCTGTTTGCTGATGACTGCGCTCTCAAAGCTGCCTCCGAAGCTGACATGCAACACAGCGTCGACAAGTTCTCTGCCACCTGTGACAACTTTGGCCTCACAATCAGCACAAAGAAGACTGAGGTGATGCACCAGCCAGTTCCAGGAAAGCCTTACGTTGAATCAAACATCTTCATCAACGGGCAACGACTGAACGCGGTGGACAAGTTCACATACCTGGGCAGTATACTCTCTCGCACAGTTGTCATTGACGATGAGGTGAATGCCAGACTTGCCAAAGCCAGCGCTGCCTTCGGCAGACTCCATAAGAACGTTTGGAACAGAAGAGGCATCACCCTGGAGACGAAGCTCAAAGTATACAAGGCCATAGTTCTCACCACACTGCTCTATGGATGTGAATCATGGACGGTCTACAAACGCCACGCCAAAAAGCTGAACCACTTCCACACCACCAGCCTCAGAAAACTTCTAGGCATAAAGTGGCAAGAGAAGATCCCTGACACAGAGGTGCTCACTTGTGCAAACTTGCCCAGCATCTACACCATCTTGATGCAGGCCCAGCTGCACTGGGCAGGCCATGTAGTTCGCATGCCAGACCAATGGCTCCCCAAGAAACTGCTGTATGGCGAACTCCAACATGGCAAGCGCTCCCATGGAGGCCAAAAGAAGCATTTCAAAGACACTCTGAAAGCTTCTCTGAAGGCCTTCAACATCAGCCACAACACATGGGAGCTGAATGCAATGGACAGACCAAAGTGGCATTCAGCTGTCCACAAAGGCGCCAAATCCTGTGAGGCCAACATAATCGCTGCAGCAGAGCAACGCAGACAGGCCAGGAAAAGCAGTGCCAGCAAATCCCCGACAGCCGCCACCATCCCCTGTCCACACTGCGTCAGAACCTTCCGGGCACGGATTGGCCTGACCAGTCATCTGCGCACCCACAGAGCCCAACCCACCCAACCCCAGGATGACTAGATGGTCCTCATCGATCCCAACGGATGAACCACAACCGTGTGTTTTTTTTTCAGGAAGGAGGTGGAGCAGAGGTTGAAGATACGTCACGGAAGCTGCCTGTGTCACTGCACATGCCCCCCCGACCTCAAGCAGGCACGGATAGACTTTGAGACGCTCAAGGCCAGGTCAGTGCTTGTGGCCTTCACCTCACCCAACTGTCGGTTCATTGTCAAACGGCTTGTATTATTCCTTTTTTGTTGTTGTTGTCACAAGAGATTTCTCTTTGTGTGAAATTCAAACTGTTTTTGTTTGTCACAACAGATTTCTCTTTGTGTGAAATTCAAACTGTTTTTGTTTGTCACAACAGATTTCTCTGTGTGTGAAATTCAAACTGTTTTTGTTTGTCACAACAGATTTCTCTGTGTGTGAAATTCAAACTGTTTTTGTTTGTCACAACAGATTTCTCTGTGTGTGAAATTCAAACTGTTTTTGTTTGTCACAACAGATTTCTCTGTGTGTGAAATTCAAACTGTTTTTGTTTGTCACAACAGATTTCTCTGTGTGTGAAATTCAAACTTTTCGATTGTCACAACAGATTTCTCTGTGTGTGAAATTCAAACTATTTTTGTTTGTCACAACAGATTTCTCTGTGTGTGAAATTCAAACTATTTTTGTTTGTCACAACAGATTTCTCTGTGTGTGAAATTCAAACTTTTCGATTGTCACAACAGATTTCTCTGTGTGTGAAATTCAAACTATTTTTGTTTGTCACAACAGATTTCTCTGTGTGTGAAATTCAAACTATTTTTGTTTGTCACAACAGATTTCTCTGTGTGTGAAATTCAAACTTTTAGATTGTCACAACAGATTTCTCTCTGTGTGAAATTCAAACTATTTTTGTTTGTCACAACAGATTTCTCTGTGTATGAAATTCAAACTATTTTTGTTTATCACAACAGATTTCCCTGTGTGTGAAATTCAAACTTTTCGATTGTCACAACAGATTTCTCTGTGTGTGAAATTCAAACTATTTTTGTTTATCACAACAGATTTCTCTGTGTGTGAAGTTCAAACTACTTTTGTTTGTCACAACAGATTTCTCTGTGTGTGAAATTCAATCTATTTTTGTTTGTCACAACAGATTTCTCTGCGCGTAAAATTTAAACTGCTCTCTCCCCCTGACCTCACCACAAATTGGCGTCTGTTTATATCGTTAAACAATGTGTATAATTACATTGGTTTTCGTTTTGTTTGTTGTTTTTGTTTGTTTGTCACAGCACATCTGTGTGTGTGTGTGAAATGCAGGCGATCTCTTTCTGGGGAGAGTGTGTTGCCACAGTCTAGCACCCCATCCCAATTTCTTGTCTTTTTTGTGGTTTTTTTTTTTGGCATGTAGGTGTATTTGGTTTTCTTGTCTGAGTGGATTTTTCAGGCTGGAAAAGTCTTAGGAAAATTGGAGAACCATTTCCAGAATGGAAAAGTCTTTGGAAAATTGGAGAACCATTTCCAGAATGGAAAAGTCTTTGGAAAGTTGGAGAACCAATTTCAGGGCTGGAAAAGTTTTGGAAAATGAGAGAACCGTTTCCAGGCTGGAAAAGTCTTTGGAAAATTGGAGAACCATTTCCAGGCTGGAAAAGTCTTTGGAAAATTGGAGAACCATTTCCAGGCTGGAAAAGTCTTTGGAAAATTGGAGAACCATTTCCAGAATGGAAAAGTCTTTGGAAAATTGGAGAACCATTTCCAGAATGGAAAAGTCTTTGGAAAATTGGAGAACCATTTTCAGGGCTGGAAAAGTCTTTGGAAAATTGGAGAACCATTTCCAGGCTGGAAAAGTCTTTGGAACATGAGAGAACCATTTTCAGGGCTGGAAAAGTCTTTGGAAAATTGGAGAACCATTTCCAGGCTGGAAAAGTCTTTGGAACATGAGAGAACCATTTTCAGGCTGGAAAAGTCTTTAGAAAATGAGAGAACTATTTCCAGGCTGGAGAAGTCTTGTGAAAATGGGAGAACTATTTCCAGGCTGGAAAAGTCTTTGGAAAATGAGAGAACCATTTCCAGGCTGGAAAAGTCTTTGGAAAATGGGAGAACCATTTCCAGGCTGGAAAAGTCTTTGGAAAATGAGAGAATCATTTTCCAGGCTGGAAAAGTCTTGGGGAAAATATGTTCTGCCCTTCAGGGTCTGAAAAAATCCAGCAGTTCTGATCGAACCCTTGACCAGTACCATTCAGCCAGTTCTGATCGAACCCTTGACCAGTACCAGTCAGCTAGTTCTGATCGAACCCTTGACCAGTACCATTCAGCCAGTTCTGATTGAACCCTTGACCAGTACCAGTCAGCCAGTTCTGATTGAACCCTTGACCAGTACCGTTCAGCTAGTTCTGATCGAACCCTTGACCAGTACCGTTCAGCCAGTTCTGATCGAACCCTTGACCAGTACCAGTCAGCCAGTTCTGATTGAACCCTTGACCAGTACCATTCAGCCAGTTCTGATTGAACCCTTGACCAGTACAGTTCTGATTGAACCCTTGACCAGTACCGTTCAGCCAGTTCTGATTGAACCCTGACCAGTACCGTTCAGCCAGTTCTGATTGAACCCTTGACCAGTACAGTTCTGATTGAACCCTTGACCAGTACCGTTCAGCCAGTTCTGATTGAACCCTTGACCAGTACCATTCAGCCAGTTCTGATTGAACCCTTGACCAGTACCATTCAGCTAGTTCTGATTGAACCCTTGACCAGTACCGTTCAGCCAGCTAGTTCTGATTGAACCCTTGACCAGTACCGTTCAGCCAGCTAGTTCTGATTGAACCCTTGACCAGTACCATTCAGCTAGTTCTGATTGAACCCTTGACCAGTACCGTTCTGATTGAACCCTTGACCAGTACTGTTCAGCCAGTTCTGATTGAACCCTTGACCAGTACCGTTCAGCCAGTTCTGATTGAACCCTTGACCAGTACCATTCAGCCAGTTCTGATTAAACCTCGACCAGTACCGTTCAGCTAGTTCTGATCGAACCCTTGACCAGTACTGTTCAGCCAGTTCTGATCGAACCCTTGACCAGTACCGTTCAGCCAGTTCTGATCGAACCCATGACCAGTACCGTTCAGCTAGTTCTGATCGAACCGTTGACCAGTACCGTTCTGATTGAACCCTTGACCAGTACCGTTCAGCCAGTTCTGATTGAACCCTTGACCAGTACCATTCAGCCAGTTCTGATTGAACCCTTGACCAGTACCATTCAGCTAGTTCTGATTGAACCCTTGACCAGTACCCTTCAGCTAAAGGCTTGATGTACCAGTTGAAAAAACGAAAAGTGGTGAAAAATTAACATTCACCAGCCATTTTCATCAGTGTTGTAGCAGACAAAGTTTGGTTTCAGTTTGGTTCAGTGTTTGGTGTGGCAAATGTTCAGTCTGGCCTGCAAAAGCTATGGAAGAAGTATAGACTTTGTTTTGTCACATCGGTGGAAATCGTGAATAATGATCCCAAATCACTGGACAAAAGATTGGTACTGTTACTCTCAGAATGTGCTGTGGAAATGTTTCATTGCAGGTGTGTGCGTGTGCGTGCACACACACACACACACACACACACACACACACACACACACACACACACACATCTGTGTTGATGTAGGAGACGTTTACGTTTAGGTAGAAATGTTTATGTTAAAGTCTTAGGCATGTTGATGTTGACATAGGAGACATGTTGACATGGAAACATTTTTGGTGATGTAGGGAACATTTGTGTTGATGTGCAGATATTGATATTTGAGACATTTTTGTCAATGTAGGAGACATTTATGTCAATGTAGAAGACATTTATGTCGATGTAGGAGACATTTATGTTGATGTAGGAGACATTTGTCAATGTAGGAGATATTTATGTCGACGTAGGAGACATTTGTCAGTGTAGGAGACATTTATGTCGATGCAGGAGACATTTATGTCGATGTAGGAGACATTTGTGTCAATGTAGGAGACATTTGTGTCAATGTAGGAGACATTTTTTGTCGATGAAGATACATTCAGGCCGATGTAGAGACATATTTTGCATGGAGGGGCAATGCATGGATGAAGTTGTTGTTATTTTTGTTATTAAGTATTGTTAATATTATTGTTATTATTATTATTCCTATTGTTTTTAGTATTATTATTATCATTATCATCACTATTACCATCATCATATCACCATCACCATTAATGTTGTTGTTGTTGTCATTAATATTTTTGTTATATTATTATTACTTTTTTTCCATTGTTGTTATCATCATCATCACTACTGCTACTCTGCTACTACAACTACCATCATCATAATTATCATCATCATCCTTGTTGTTATCATCATCACCATTAATGGTTATTGTTATCACCACCAACATGATCATCATCCTCATCATCATCATTATGGTTCATTTTGATGCAGTGCCAAGATGGAGGCAGACAAGCAGGCCGCCCTGGAGAGCAAGACAAAGGCTGATGACTCTCCCGGTGTGAGTACTCTTCTTCTTTGTTGGTGGACTGCAACTCTGATGTTCACGGTCACTTCTGTGTACTGGAGGGCTTTGATGTGTATGACCGTTTTTACCCCTCCATGTCGACAGCCGTACTCCGTTTTTGGGGTGTGTGCATGCTGGACATGTTGTTTCCATAACCCACTGAACGCTGACATGGATTACACCATCTTTAACGTGCGTATTTGATCTTCTGCAAGCTTATACACAAGAATGGGGTTCAGGCACTAGCAGGTCTGCACATTTGTTGACCTGTGAGATGTGGAAAAATCTCCACCCTTCACCCACCAGGGGCCGTATTGAAGACAAAAATCATGTTGCCTGAAGGCAAGTTAGCCCTGACAGGGCAGGGACCCGCGGTTACAGTTTGCCTTGAAGGCCAGGTTATCTTCGTATTCAAGACACACAAAGTGGACTCAGGCAGCTAACCTGTGGTCTGTTAATAAAAATCCTGGGGACTTTTTCTGCACATGCTGTTTTACTTGGCACTGTGCCACAGTGTGACAAGAAGAAAAAATCTTCAGTGGCAAAGCATTGATAGACTCAGCCACTTGTCCAATCTGGGGGCCACTTTCTGACACATTGTCCTCCCTTCTTTTCAGCAAATTGCAAAAATTAAATAAAAAACGGAGTTCGGATTAGAATATTTTTCTGGAATGAACAAATTTAGACAATCTGCAAACTTCGGGCATTCTGTAATTTATCGTCTGCAAGTGCACTCACTTCACAGCTACATATGTGTATTCATATGGAACATAATGACGTCTGCCAGTCTCGATACGTTATTTCTGACTGCCAAGCGAAGAAGTGATAAAAAGGGTAAGTTGCCTTCGGGTGTGTAGAACCACGGGTAGGTTCTTGTGTTCCTGAATAGTGCAAACCCTCAGGCAGTTTACTTTGCGTCAGGCAAATTACCGGCAGGTTTCTTGACTAGGGCCCCAGAGCCACAAAAAGCAGGGATCAAACTCCGGACACTCAGGTGAGGATCCAGTGCTGTAACCATTTAGCCCCCACAGCTGTCAGTGTGAGGACATGGCCATCCAGTCCTTCCTCCACACTCACCACTGTCTCCTCCTCCTCCACTTCGCCTTGGGTGGTGGTCTGGACACTAGTCATTCAGATGAGAGAATAAACCAAGGTGCTGTTTGTAGTATGTACTTGGCGCACTTAAAAAAATCCACAGTAAGAAAGTAGTTGTCCCTGGCAAAACTGTGTTGAAGTAATCGGCTTTGATAGGAAAGTAATACACTTTGGGCGGGACAAAGAAAATGAAAAAACAGAAGTGGGTGATGCTGCACTGTAGCGATGCACTCTTCCTGGGGACAGCAGCCCCAGTTTCACTCAGGGAAATGAGGAATCCAGTCCAGTCCATTGCAGTACAACCGATGTCCCAGCTAACCGGGCTAGAATTTGATTATAAAGGAGAATGCGTTGCCCAAGCTGAATCCCCTTTCTCTCAGCCATAAGGGTTTCAGGACAGTCGGCGTTGGGATGGTCTCCAAAGGCCAACTAGCCCCCAAGGCTGCAGCACTAAGAGCCAGTGGAATATTGCCTCCTAGTTTAAGAGTCATTGTCCTTCTCAAAAGAATAAGCTGTATGTGAATTCCCATTGCAGTGGAGAAACCATTGTATTTGTATTTCATTTTATCACAACAGATTTCTCTGTGTGAAATTCTGGCTGTTCTCCCCAGGGAGAGCACGTCGCTATACTACAGCGCAACCCATTTTTTTATATTTTTTCCTGTGTGTGCAGTTTTATTTGTTTTTGCAATCGAAGTGGATTTTTCTACAGAATTTTGCCAGGAACAACCCTTTTGTTGCCGTGGGTTCTTTTACATGCGCTAAGTGCATCCTGCACACGGGACCTCAGTTTATTGTCTCATCCAAATGGCTAGCGTCCAGACCACCACTCAAGGTCTAGTGGAGGGGGAGAAAATATCGGTGGCTGAGCCGTGATTCGAACCAGCGTGCTCAGATTCTCTCACTTCCTAGGCGGATGCGTTACCTCTGGGCCATTGATCATAAAGCTTTCACTTTACTGTTGGCTCACTAGTAAGTGTATGTCAGTCTCTGATACAAGCAATCGCAGACAGTTAGTGATTGAGATGTGTGTGTCACACCAACACTTGGAACAGCAGCCATCAGGTATATCCCAGCCTCGTTTTGTTCACATTATTGTAGAGGGAGCCACCGTGACAGAATCAGGCGTTTATCTTTTGATGCAGCGTTGACCAGTGATCAGGGTTTGAGGCTGGGTTTCAGTGTGGGTTGGTGCTGTAGGGAATGGCTTTTCCTCCCGATTTTCCTCACTGCGTCCCCGTGTGATGCCTGACGTGGGCAGGGTGAGGTTTGACAGGGGAGGAAGAGGACTGGACGGTGGACATGAATTCACTGTCGCTTTGGCCAGGAGAGGCCAGGAGATGTTTAGCATCTTATTTTTGCTATTGCCTTGAAAATGATTTAAGATGTGTGTGTGTTCAAAATCAACAAAATGGACAGCAGCTGGTGAGTTAATCACAGCTTTGTTTTTGACAATACTGTTGCAATGAAAGTGATAGAGATGGGTGTGTTTGACAATACTATTGCCATGAAAGTGATAGAGATGTGTGTGTTTGACAATACTGTTGCAATGAAAGTGATAGAGATGTGTGTGTTTGACAATACTATTAACATGAAAGTGATAGAGATGGGTGTGTTTGACAATATTGTTGCAGTGAAAGTGATAGAAATGTGTGTGTTTGACAATACTATTGCAATGAAAGTGATAGAGATGGGTGTGTTTGACAATATTGTTGCAGTGAAAGTGATAGAAATGTGTGTGTTTGACAATAGTATTGCCATGAAAGTGATAGAGATGCATGTGTTTGACAATACTATTGCAATGAAAGTGATAGAGATGGGTGTGTTTGACAGTACTGTTGCAATGAAAGTGATAGAGATGTGTGTGTTTGACAATACTATTGCCATGAAAGTGATAGAGATGTGTGTGTTTGACAATACTATTGCCATGAAAGTGATAGAGATGTGTGTGTTTGACAATACTATTGCAATGAAAGTGATAGAGATGTGTGTGTTTGACAATACTATTGCAATGAAAGTGATAGAGATGTGTGTGTTTGACAATACTATTGCCATGAAAGTGATAGAGATGTGTGTATTTGACATCAACAAAATGGACAGCAGCTGGTGAGTTTATCCCAGCTTTGTTTTGACAATGCTATACTACAGGAGGAAGGCGGCAGAATGGTTAAAACGCTGAGCTGCCAATGTAGAGAATCCTTGAGGGTGTGGGTTCGAATCCCACTCTCTCCCTTTCTCCCAAGTTTGACTGGAAAATCAAACTGAGCATCTAGTCGGATGAGATGGGAAACCAAGGTCCTGTGTGCAGCACACACTTTGCGCACTGAAAAAGAACCCATGGCAACAAAAGGATTGTCTTCTGGCAAAAATCATGTAAGAAGAAATCCACTCAGATAGATACACAAGTATATAAGCATGCAGTCACGACGTGACAAGCGCGTTGGGTTATGCTGCTGGTCAGCCATCTGCCTAGCAGATGTGGTGTTGAGTATATGGATTTGCCCGAACGCAGTGACACCTCCTTGAGAAAGTGAAAGTGAAAGTGAAACAGACAGTAGTATTGCCATGAATGTGACAGAGATGTGTTTTTGACGTCAGCGGGCGGCTGAGCGGAGGAAGTTTGAGTTGTGTCTGACGGAAGGTCTGGAGGCCGTGAACCTCAACAACATGCTGAGGGCCGCCGGAAAGTACCAGGCTGCTGCAAACCTCTGGAACCAGAGTGACTCCCTGGTCAGTGGTGGCCACACATCTCTTGTGTGTGTGTGTGTGTAGGGGGAGGGGAGGGTGGAGGGGAAGGTGAGTGTGTTAGGGGGGTGGCGGCGGGGGGGGGCTCTTTTCATCCTGCCCCCCTACCCTTTTTGGGGGGATGGGTGGGGGTGGGGGATGGGGGGTGGGGGGGGGTTGGATGCTGCTGGAAATCATAAGGTCTCTGCAAAGCTCAGGCACTGTAGCGACTCTGTAGTCAGTTGTGTAGACAAGTTTCAGTGGGTGGTGGTGGGTTGGGTGGTGGTGGGTGTTCTTTTCTTTCTGCCTCATTACCCTCCGTTTTTATTTTATACTTTATTCGTTTATTTAGTTGTTTTTTTGTTGTTGCTGCTAGAAGTTATAAGGAGGCTGCTGCAAAGGTCTGGAAGCAGAGCGACTCTGCGGTCAGTTGTGGTGACAAGTTTCTTGTGTGTGTGTGTGTGTGTGTGGTGTGGGGCTCTTTTCTTTCTGTCTTCATACCCTTTTTTGGGTTTTTTTGCTGTTGTTTTTTGTTGTTGCTGAAAATTATAAGGCTGCTGCAAAGCTCTGGCACCAGAATGACTCCCCATGGTTAGATGTTTGGACAAGGTTGTTTTTTTTCTTTTGTGTGTGTGTGGGGTGGGGGAGGGGGAAGGGGGGGGGGGTCTTTTCTTTCTGCCTCCCTATCTTTTTTTGTTGTTGTTGTTGCTGCCAGAAATTTTTAAGCTGCTGTGAAGCTCTGGCACCAGAATGACTCCATAGTCAGATGTTTGGACAAGTTTCTTGTGTGGAGGGGGTGGGGGGTGGGCAGAGTGCACGGGGGTGGGCTTTCCATTCTTTTCTTCATCCCTGGGCCCATAGCTTAAAAAGAATTATTTATTAAAAAAAAAAAAAATCATTGCTGCCAGACTGTACCACCAACCTCTGGGACCTGAGCAACTTTATGGTCAGTTTGGTAGAGGAGTTTGTGTGTGTGTGTGTGTGTGTGTGAGAGAGAGAGAGAGAGAGAGAGGGGGGGGGACTGGTTCTTTTCTTTGGCTTTGTCCCTGTACCTTTCTATTTTTGTTGTTTTGTTTGTTTATTGCTGGAAAGTACCAGGCTGCTGACAGCCTTTGGAACCAGAGCGACTGTGTGTGTGGGGTGTGGGGGTGGGGTTCGGTTCTTTTCTTTGGCCTTGACCCCATACCTTTTGTTGCTGTTGTTGGACGGTTCCAGCTCACTGCTAATCTTTGGAACCAGAGCGACTCAGTGTGTGAGACTGTGTGTGAATAGAATAGAATATTTTATTGTCAGAAAACCTTAAGGTTTATAAGACACAATAAAACAAAAACCTGAGCATATTATGAAAAGAGACATTTGTGACCCTCCACCACGAAATGAGTCGCTTTGCACCAGAGGTCGATTTTTAGTTATTGGTATATCATAAATCTGCAATAAATGACCTTTACAGCGAAAAAAAAAGTTTGTAAATCGGATGATTCTGTGAAAAGTTATTGTGATTTGAAGTTCTAAAGTCGCGAAAGTAACGAACTGAGAAATCAAGGCCGAAAAGTTTTGGAACATGTTCATAGCAACCACATACTTCTAAGCAAGATATGTTCATGAAATTTGGCACACACATAGTTAGTGGCAATATCCACAATTGCACAAAATTTGGAAGAAAAATATTGAGTGTATTTGATTTTATTCAAATAAGAATTTTCTAATTTTTTTGGAAAGAATTGCAACTGAAGTATTAGTATACTTACTTTTTAATCAGCTCAACATGACTAAAAACCTTCCAGTTTTAAGATCAGTTTTGTTGTGGTGTTGTTTGTGGTCCAATTACTATGAAACTTTTGCTATGTACAGTATGTGTACTAAAATTTATGCCAGATTAGAGGTAAAAAATGCTAAATCATGATGCCGAATCATGTGATTGTTGTAATTCAATGTGCTCACTGGCTTAGTGTGCTTGTGATATTACCATAATCCATACAACAAGCACAACAAAATAACAAAAAAAGATCCACACAACAAAACTGCTCATACAAAAGGTACAAGTTCATGTGTGTTTTATCCCAGCATAGCATCAAATGAAATACATTTCATAATCCAAATGAACACTTCAAACACTTCATCTGCAAAGAAAACCTACTTGTCAAACCCATACTTCACACAATAAAGACACACAACCTCATCAAACAAACACTCTATCTGCTAAAAAAAATAAAAATAAAAAATAAAAATAAAAAAATGTGCAGATATGTGGCACAGGTAATCAATTCTTGTGGTACAAAGTGTCATCAGGGTGGATGGTGTTGATATTGAACCTTCTTCCTCCACTCTTTTTTCTCCACCGGTTGTGTCAGTATGTTCCAAAAATGCATGGTTTATCCTGAAACAGTTTGTTATGTAATACTTCTTTATCTCTTTTCATTTCCTTTGTTTTGAATTATTTTCTATATGTTCTAAAGTTTATTCATTAATGCCTTAAATATCAACAGTAATTTCAGTTTTGTACATTTACATCACAGCTTTCATTCTTTACACAGGACTTTACAAAATGCTTTACTTCTAGTTCTATGTATTTTATCAGAAAATAAAAAAAAATACACTTATGATATATATATATATATATATATATATATATATATATATATAATATAATCAGACAAAGCAGTTTACTGATAATAAAAGTATGAAATAGTGATTATTAATGCTGTATCACTATGAGTATCAGTGTGCATATCAGTGTGCATGTGCATGACATGCTGCAATCCATTAAGTTACTTTATGCATAGTGGCATGTCAAGCACATGCACACTTATATCATTTATGTAAATGTCTGTGCAAAAGTTTACAATTCCATACATGTACATCTAGACAAAGTTTGTAAAAAGAAACTAAGTTTGCACACTTCATGGTAAATTTATACTATAAATCATAGTACATTAACAGTTGACTCACTCACTCATAGATAGTTCACCAGCAGACAGTTCTTTAGTTGACAGTGTAGTTAGTTTGGTGGTGTAGCCTCTCCTTCTGATGACATGACTTGCCAGCAGTGATATCAGAATTATTCATTGGTGTACAGGCAGGCATATAAAGTACCATCATATCTTTCAGGGCTGAAAAAGAAATTGAGCTATTAGTAATACTGTTAGTATTTACTGTTGACACAACTCTATATTTATTTAAAACAACACACACACACACACACACACACACACACACACACACACACACACACACACACACACACACACACACACACACCAACCTGACACACATTCACATAAAATATCCATTGAAGCAAATTCTGTGAAACTGAAAACTGTTCATAATGTCATGCCCCTGAACCTCCCCTTGCTCAGTTAAATGGTTAAACTGTGAAGGGACAGTGTATGTGTGTGTGTGTGTGTGTGTGTGTGTGTGTGTGTGTGTGTGAGTGAGTATGTGACTCACTGTGTGACACACATTGTGTATGTATGTGTGTGTGTGTGTGTGTGTGTGTGTGTGTGTGTGTGTGTGTGTGTGAGTGACATGTATACACACTGTGTCACACATTGTGTGTGTGTGTGTGTGTGTGTGTGTGTGTGTGTGTGTGAGAGATCTTTTAATTTACATTCTGTTAATTTCCTCAGATTCACTTTATTCTTTTAATCATTTTTATTCCACATGTCAAACAGTGAATTCCTGTTCCAATGTAAGACAATAAATCAGTCTTGAGTCAATCATTGTTAAATAAATTATTATCAATTGATTATACCATCATTACATTTCAGTATTTGTCAATGTGGGTAAAATAAGAAAGCTTACCTTCAGACACTTCAGTTATATCCAGTCCCCCAGTCACTTTGCTTGCACATTCCTTGTGTGAGCTGTGAGAAACCAAGGTCTATCACTTCAGTGCAGCAAGTCAGTTTCACTTGTTTCCATGTCAGTCACAACACTGATGGCACCTGGTGCATGTGATTTCGGCAATTACAGGCGAAGGCTTCCAATCTTTCTGTATCTAGTGCAAATGTTGATTCGTCATCTACATCAAAATTAATATTATTGTTGATGAAAACTGAACGACAATCCTGCGTCGTCTGCTTTCGAAATCAGCGTTGCCTTCGTGTTCACTGAGATCGATTTCATGAACGGTCAGTTCCATCAATGAAGTACTGGGTTAGAAACTCACAAATGTCGTCTTCTTCATTGAATGGCAAAATGTGTGCAGCGCAAGTGTATCTTGTCAGGAAATCGCCAAGTCAATCTTGAAAACGTGCTTCCGAACCCTGCGACCATGTTTATTTGAGCTAGCGTGCTGAATGGCTGGTTTCGTCACGTGGCCTCTCTCGGCCAATGACAGAGGGGATTTTCCTTCATAGTGACGCATTGTTTACGTAGTGTATCCTTATTTTGAAAGCGACGATTCGCTCGTCGTTAAAAAATCAACCAATGAGAAGGACATAGATTGAAAGAGACGGACTTGACCTTTAAAACAATGTATGATTCGACCGGTCGATTCCAAGAGATGACGGAGGGCAAGCTTGTCAAAGTTGATCGATTTCGCGAAGTCATAGGCGATCAGAATGACGGGTTAGGCATTTTAAGCACACTTTTAAGGCAAAAGAAGACACAGTTATGCCTAGATACTTCAATATGAGATAAAAGAAAGCCTAAAGTTTACTATGAAGTCAAAATCTGAAAATCGACAACCTGACCCCCACCCGCCTAAAATCGCCGCTAGCGGGAAAGTTGGTCAGGGACAAAGCGACTCATTCCGTGGTGGAGGGTCACATTTGTGAACAAATTTCACCAGCCCTGGCTGTAATTCTTTATGTGGGTGTGGGGGGTGGGTGTGGGGGGTGGGGGTGGGTTCTGTTGTTTTCTTTGTCCATGTCCCCTTGCTTTGTAAGTTTGTTGTCAAGAGTGACTCTGTAGTCAGGTGTGTGGACAAGCTCTCAGTGTGTGTGTGTAAGTTTGTTGTTGTCGTCGTTAGATAATACCAGTCTGCTGCTAAGCTTTGGAGCCAGAGTGACTCTGTGGTCAGGTGTGTGGACAAGCTCTCAGTGTGTGTTTGTGTTTGTGTGTGTGTGTGTTTGTGTGTGTGTGTGTGTGTGGAGGGGATTGGAGGGGTGGGGGATCATTTCTTTTCTGTCTGTCTCCCTATCGTTTTTTGTTGTTGCTGCTGCTGTTGCCAGAAATTACCAGGCTGACCCCAACATTTGGAACCAGAGCTGCTCTGTGGTCAGCATGGTTGACACATTTGTGTGTGTGCGTGTGTGGTGGTGGTTTGGGGGGATGGAGGGGGGTTCTTTTCTTTTCCTTGACCTCCTACCTTTTGTTGTTGTTGCTGGAAAGTTCCAGACTGTCGCTAACCTTTGGAAGCAGAGCGATTCCATGGTGAGCATGACGACAAAGTTCCTCTGTGTGTCTGGGTTAGGTTCTCTTCTTTCTCTGACTACCTACTGTACATGTGACTGAATGACCAGTGTTCCTGTCCTATCCAGAAGTCTGCCACGGATGCTAAGAAGATGAAGGTGGTGCGATACGCGTTTGGAATCACAGCTGTGTCTCAGAGTGACGTCAGGGTGAGTACTGATGGCCACAAACTCATTTGATCTTTTTGGGATCACTGCTTTCATCTTCTTCTTCTTCTTTTTCTTTCTTCTTCCACTTCTTCTTTCTTCTTCATATTGTTGTTGTTGTTGGTCTTCTTTTTTTTCTTCTTCTTCTTCATTGTCTTCCGCTTCTTTTTCTTCCACTTCTTCTTGTTCTTGTTCTTGTTCTTCTTTCTTCTTCCATTTCTTCTTATACTTCTTTTTCTACTACTTCTTCTTTCTTCTTCATATTGTTGTTCTTCTTTGTCGTCTTCTTCTTTTTCTTCTCCTTCTTCTTCATCTACTTGTTCTTGTAAAGAAGCCAGAAAATGTTTACACAGTCAGGTCACTATTACACTTTGATTTCTTATTCACAAAACGTACCGCTTTTAAATTTATGTATGGCATTGTATAGCTCATCATCACGATAGATTTCTCAATGTGAAACTGGGGCTGCTTTTCCCAAGGAGAGTCCAGCCACCACTGGGCAGTGCCAGCCCTTTTTGACTCACTTGTGTAAACAAAGTGAGTCTTTGTTTTAACCCGGTGTTCGGTTGTCTGTGTGTGTGTGTCTGTGTGTCCGTGGTAAACTTTAACATTGACATTTTCTCTGCAAATACTTTGTCAGTTGACACCAAATTAGGCATAGAAATAGGAAAAATTCAGTTCTTTCCAGTCATCTTATTTAAAACAATATTGCACCTCTGGGATGGGCACAAAAAAAATAAAGAATGAAGCCTAATTATATGCAAACTGCATTTACTGTTATATTTATATTTTTTGTATTCTCTAAACTTGGCACTTTGATCTGACCCAACAACAAGAGCAGTCATTATTATCATTTTCTGTTCAAACAGAAACTTCTTTTGCTCAGCATGGAAGTTTTATTTATTTTGCAAACGTTTAGGTGCAAAGAGTAAAGAAGGGAAATTACTCTGTGATTAATGCTAGGGGACTTATTTTACTTTAAACTGATCTTTCTCATCTTAAACATTACATTTTGAAATTATACTCAATACATAAAAAGCTTGGATTTTTTTTAAAGTGTATCACAAGTGAGTCTTGAAGGCCTTGCCTCTCTTTTCTTTCTGATTTCAGGCACGCACACATACACACTCAGACAGACATGTAACATTTTACGCGTATGACCGTTTTGTTTATTTACTCTGCCATGTGGGCAGACATGAGAGAAAGTGAAAGTGAAAGAGAAAGTGAAAGTGAAAGTGAAAGTTGTGTGGCAGTCGCTGATCCAGGACGGGCTGCACACATTCCAGACCATGTGGAGAGACCGGCTCCACACCAACTTCCCCCTGCTCCTCTACGGCTTCACACGCGCTCTCATTGCCATGTACAGGTAAGTGTGTTGTGTGTACCCCCACCTGCCACAGGTAGTGTGAGTGTGTGTGTTATCTGACCTGCCACTGAGGTCTCACACATGCTCCATTGCCATGTGAAGGTATTGTGTTTTATGTTGCTTTGCATTGTGTTGTTTTTTGTCGTGTGTTGTAATGTGCTGTTACATATTGTAATGTGTTGTACTGTACTGTGTTGTATTTTATTGCATTGTGATGTGTTGGAATGTTTTGTATTGTCTTGTTCTTGTACTGCATTGTGTTGTACACATACACACACACACACACAAACACAGACACACACACACACACACACACACACACACTGCATGACACAACACAACACACCACAGACAACATGACACAGCACTACACAGCAAAGCACAACACTCGACGCAGCCAAACACACCATTAAAACAACATGACACAGCACAGCACAAACCTCACAGAACAACACACCACAACACAAACAACACACCACACCACAACACACCACACAACACAACACAAACAACACACCACACCACACCACACCACACCACACCACACCACACCACAACACAACACAACAGAAACAGCACAGCACAGCACAACACGGACATGGTAGTGGTGTGGAGTGATGGCCTAGAGGTAACGCGTCCGCCTAGGAAGTGAGAGAATCTGAGCGTGCTGGTTCGAATCACGGTTCAGCCGCCGATATTTTCTCCCCCTCCACTAGACCTTGAGTGGTGGTCTGGACGCTAGTCATTTGGATGAGACGATAAACCGAGGTCCCATGTGCAGCATGCAGTTAACGCACATAAAAGAACCCACGGCAACAAAAGGGTTGTTCCTGGCAAAATTCTGTAGAAAAATCCACATCGATAGGAAAAACAAATAAAACTGCATGCAGAAAAAAATACAAAAAAATGGGTGGCGCTGTAGTGTAGCGACGCGTTCTCCCTGGGGAGAGCAGCCCGAATTTCACACAGAGAAATCTGTTGTGATAAAAAGAAATACAAATACAAATACACAGCACGACATTGAAAGGTGGGTGTGATGGACAGGTTCACAGAGGCCCTGGAGGTGGTTGCTGTGGAGATCACCGTGGCGATGAGGAAAGCCTGGAAACCTGTCCACTGGCCCATGTCGGAACAGGCCATCAAGGAAAGTGACTGGGTCGTCTTCCAGGTGAGTGAGGGGAGGAGGGGGTGGTAGTGATTATTGGTGGTGATGGTGGTGGTGGTGGTTGTGGTGATGATGGTGGTGGTAGTGATGATGGTGGTAGTGATGATGATTGTGGTTGTGGTGGGGATGGTGGTGGGGATGATGATGGTGGTGGTGGTGATGGTGGTGGTGGTGGTAGTGGTGGGATGAACAATGAAATGGTATCCAGCATTAAGTTATCTCTGTACTTGTGATTGAAAGAAAAGTGAATTAGATAGTTTCTAATATAATTCCTGATTATGTTTGCAATTTTGAAGATACAATAGCTTGAAGTGCTGATCTTGAGTCATCAGGGAAAAAAAAAAGAATGGTTTGTGAGTGTGTGTGTCTGTGACACTGCTCCATTTCCTGTTTTTGATCACAGTTCTTGGCTGACGTGTTTAGGTTTCTGGCACTGTCGTTGTATCATCGGCTTGTGTGTGACGTGTTCCTACCCTCCCGTGTGTTGCAGAAGGAAATGGAGAAATTGAGAGAGGTGTGTCGCCTCCCCCCACCCCCTGATGCTGTCTGCTTTGAACACGTGGACACAGAGGAGGGAAAGGCCATCTACATCCACAGCCCTTTCTATGGGGTGAGTGACGGCCCTTCGTATGGGGTGAGTGACGGCCCTTTGTATGGGGTGAGTGATGGTCCTTCATATGGGGTGATGGCCCTTTGTTTGGGGTGGATGACGTCCCTTTCTATGGGGAGAGGGACAGCCATTGTATGGGGTGAGTGACGTCCCTTTCTATGGGGAGAGGGACAGCCATTGTATGGGGTGAGTGACAGCCCTTTCTATGGGGAGAGGGACAGCCATTGTATGGGGTGAGTGACAGCCCTTTCTATGGGTGAGTGACGGCCCTTCATATGGGGTGAGTGATGGCCCTTTGTATGGGGTGAGTGACGGCCCTTCCTATGGGGTGATGGCCCTTTGTATGGGGCGGATGTCGTCCCTTTCTATGGGATGGAGTGAGTGACGGTCCTTTGTATGGGGTGAGTGATGACCCTTTCAATGGGGAGAGTGACGGCCCTTTCTATGGGGTGAGTAATGTCCCTTTGTATGGGGTGAGTGATGGCCCTTTCTATGGGGTGAGTAATGTCCCTTTGTATGGGGTGAGTGACAGTACTTTGTATGAGATGAGTGATGTCCCTTTGTATGGGGTGAGTGACGTCCCTTTGTATGGGGTGATTGACGGCCCTTCCTATGGGGAGAGTGACGGACCTTTGTATGGGATGGTGGTGATGTGTGTGTGTGTGTGTGTGTGTGTGTGTGTGTGTGTGTGTGTGTGTGTGTGTGTGACCTTTCCCCAGGGAATGGTGGTGATGTGTGTGTGACCTTTCTCCAGGGAATGGTGGTGATGTGTGTGTGACCTTTCCCCAGGGAATGGTGGTGATGTGTGTGTCCTTTCCCCAGGGAATGGTGGTGATGTGTGTGTGTGTGTGTGTGTGTGTGTGTGTGTGTGTGGCCTTTCCCCAGGGAATGGTGGTGATGTGTGTGTGTGGCCTTTCCCCAGGGAATGGTGGTGATGTGTGTGTGTGGCCTTTCCCCAGGGAATGGTGGTGATGTGTGTGTGTGTGTGTGTGTGTGTGTGTGTGGCCTTTCCCCAGGGAATGGTGGTGATGTGTGTGTGTGGCCTTTCCCCAGGGAATGGTGGTGATGTGTGTGTGTGGCCTTTCCCCAGGGAATGGTGGTGATGTGTATGTCCTTTCCCCAGGGAATGGTGGTGATGTGTGTGTGTGTGTGTGTGTGGCCTTTCCCCAGGGAATGGTGGTGATGTGTGTGTGTGGCCTTTCCCCAGGGAATGGTGGTGATGTGTGTGTCCTTTCCCCAGGGAATGGTGGTGATGTGTGTGTGTGTGTGTGTGTGTGTGTGTGTGTGTGTGGCCTTTCCCCAGGGAATGGTGGTGATGTGTGTGTGGCCTTTCCCCAGGGAATGGTGGTGATGTGTGTGGCCTTTCCCCAGGGAATGGTGGTGATGTGTGTGTGTGGCCTTTCCCCAGGGAATGGTGGTGATGTGTGTGTCCTTTCCCCAGGGAATGGTGGTGATGTGTGTGTGGCCTTTCCCCAGGGAATGGTGGTGATGTGTGTGTGGCCTTTCCCCAGGGAATGGTGGTGATGTGTGTGGCCTTTCCCCAGGGAATGGTGGTGATGTGTGTGGCCTTTCCCCAGGGAATGGTGGTGATGTCCTGCTACCTACAGTGCCGGTTCAAGTTCCACCTGGGATGCTGGAAGGTTTACAAGAACAGGTTCTCTGAGGACAAGATTTCTGAGAAGGTTGGTTCCATCACTGCAACCCGGATTTCATTTCGTGTCGCAATTCGTGATGATGAATTTATGGTAGCGTTGTTTTTTTAAAATATTTTTCTTTCTTTTCTTTTTTTTTCATATTCTGAAGTAATGTTTTACTTGCTGTGTGGTAGTTGATGTGGCTGTCAGTGTGGTTGCTAATGAGTTGGTTGATGTGGTTTTTGATGAGTTGATGTGGTGTTTGATGTGGTGGTTGGTGTGGCAGTTGATGTGGTGTTTGATGTGGTGGTTGGTGTGGCAGTTGATGTGGTGGTTGATGAGTTGAGCTGATTGATGTGGTGGTTGATGAGTTGAGTTGATTGATGTGGTGGTTGATGAGTTTATTCATGTGGTTGATGTAGTAGGTGATGTAGTGGTTGATGCAGTTGATGCAGTGGTTGATGTGTTTATATGGTGGTTGATGTGTTGATGTGGTGGTTGATGTGGCGGTTGATGAGTTTAGCAATGTGGTTGATGTGGTGGTTGATGCGGTGGTTGATGTGGCGGTTGATGTTTTGATGTGGTGGTTGATGCGGTGGTTGATGTGGCGGTTGTGGTGGTGGTTGATGTGGCTGTTGATGTGGTGGTTGATGTGTCGGTTGATGTGGTTGATGCTGTGGTTGATGTGTTGATGCTGTGGTTGATGTGGCGGTTGATGCGGCGGTTGATGCTGTAGTTGATGTGGTGGTTGATGTGGCAGTTGTGGTGGTTGATGTGGCAGTTGTGGTGGTTGATGCGGTGGTTGATGTGGCAGTTGTGGTGGTTGATGCGGTGGTTGATGTGGCGGTTGCAGGAGGTTATAGACAGGGACTGTCCCACACCTGACTGTGGCTCCTTCATCAGTTACATCAGCGTCAACAAGCCTGGCAAGAAAGTGGTAAACCCTCACACCTGTCTGTCTGTCTGTTGCAGTTTTCAGTTTGTTTCTCAAGGAGGCGTCACTGTTCAGACAAATCCATACATGCTGCACCACATCTGGTGGGCAGATGCCTGACAGCAGCACAACCCAACGTGCTTGTCAGGCCTGGAGTGCGTGCATATACATATTCGTGTACCTATCAGACTGGATTTCTTTTCACATACTTTTGCCAGAGGACAACTCTTTTGTTGCCATGGGTTCTTTTTCAGTGCGCCAAGTGCGTGGTGCACATGTGAGCTCGGTTGATCGTCTCATCCGAAAGACCAGATGCTCAGTTCGATTTTCCAGTCAAAGTTGGGAGAAAGGGCAAGAGCGGGATTCGAACCCACACCCTCACGGACTCTCTGTATTGGCAGATGGGCGTCTTGACCACTCTGCCACCTTCCTCTTGCGACAGAAAGGGAGGGAAACTGAACAGTGGTATTCACAGCTTTGTCTTTTGTGGAGGATTGTAACTCTCAAACCAGGAGGCAAGACTGCACTGACTCTTAGTGCTGCAGCCTTGAGGGCTAGCTGGCCTTTGGGAACCATCCCAACACCGCCATCTTAAAGTCCTCTGGTGGGGATGTGACCTGGGCAAGACTCTCCACTTTTATCAAATTCTTGCCCAGAGAAAATAGATAATATATTTACATTAATAATTACGATGTAATCATTATTAATTTCATTGTTTTTAAAGCGAATGTGTGAAATGCTTTTATTTGAAAACATACATTTATTATTCCTGTTTAAGCAAGTAATCTGTGTGTGTGTGTCTGTGTGTGTGTGTGTGGATGTGCTGATTATCCGGTTGTGTTTTAGTGCACCTGATGCAATTTATCTTTATGAGATAAGAAAGTTATTCATGTAAAAACCCAATCGTGTACATACAAGTGAACATGGGAGTTGCAGCCCACGAACGAAGGAGAAGAAGAAAATACCGCTACCTCTTTGTTGCAGGTGGAGTTTGTCTCGGAGCAGCGTCCAGTCCGTGCTTCTAGGCCTTCCTGCGCCGCCCGCATGAAACCCAGCAGTCAGAGGACGATAGCTCGTCGTCAGGAGCGCAAAGACCTGCGTAGGCAGAAGAAAGCTGAGGCCAGACGAGCAACCGCTTCGCCCAATTCACCGTCCCTCCACGGCTCCGACAGAGGTATGTATCAGTATGTAGGTATCCTTATCATCAAAGGTTCAAACCCTCTGATGCTTTGGGAAAGGAAAAAGTCCAGTAAAAATTTTGTTCCATGATGGTAAGTTGAATAAGCGATAATTGCTTTTTTATGCCAAGCCATCTATGAACAAAGAAAAGAAGAAAGAAACTAACAAACAAATGAAAAAAATGCGTGCACAGGAATTGTTTTGTAATGAAATGCACAGTTTCATTTCTGTTTCTCACATGCGTACACACACAAAGAGGCGTGAGCATGAATGCACCTCACCCACCCCATTTACATACATATCCTCCCTCATATTATGCAAATTCACAGCCTGCACTAGCACATACAAGACATTTTACAATTTATAAAGGAGCATTAGGCTAGTACATCAAGACTAATATTACTATAAATCTTTTGGACAGTCATTGAGATGATTCTGAAAATTTTTCTTGAACATTTTTTATTTATGATAATTTCTAGAGTGAGTGAAAGATGAGTCCATCAACACCTTGGCTGCCTATATGACGAGATAACGTGTCAGCTCAGCTGTATGTTTCACGTCCATAGTGGCCAGATAACTCGTGATGAAATATTCAGACTTCGACCAGACTTATCTTCTCCTTTCTTCTTCGTTTGTGGGCTACAGCTCCTGCGTTCACTCGCATGTACACGAGTGGGGTTTTACGTGCATGACTGTTTTTACCCTGCCATGTAGGCACCCATACTCCATTTTCAGGGGTGTGCATGCTGGGTATGTAACCTGCCGAACGGATTACAGGATCTTTAATGTGCATTTTTGATCTTCTGCTTGCGTATACACACGAAGGGGGTTCAGGCACTAGCAGGTCTGCACATATGCTGACCTGGGAGATCGGAAAAATGTCCAATCTTTACCCACCAGGCGCCGTTACCGAGATTTGAACCCAGGACCCTTAGATTGAAAGTCCAGCACTTTAACCACTGGGCTGTTGTGCCTGTCAGACATGTTCGTAATGAACAAGTTGAAAATCTGACAAAAATCAGAACACACTGATTTCAAAACAATTGCATGTCTTTGGAAAAATACAAAATTGGAAAATGTCATGTGTTTTCTAATCTTTATTCATTTACCTTTTCAAAAATATGTACTGTTATGGTTGTCTCTCCAATAACAAAGCTCACATAATTAAAAAAAAGATTATTACTTTAACTTAAATCTTATTTCCAAGGCAGCAAAAAGGTTAATTTCCATTAAAGCACAGAAAGCTGGACTTGAAAAGGTTATATCTTGGTGTAGGTATGCATAACATATGGTTGTGTCTGTGGTCGTTAGTTTTAACTCATTCTATACTGCCCAGTGACTTCCTTCAGTATACTCTCTGTACTGCCGTTTGTTTATGTTACAAGAAAAATATCTAAAAAAAAAAGGATGCAATTACATACAGCTGTGAATTTTAGGCAAAGTTTCAAAGCACTCACTTAATTATTGACTGATTTATCATATTTTGAAAAAATTCAATTTTTTTCACAACTGACATAAAGGGGGTGAGTTTTTCTCATACAACAGAAATTTTACGAATCTGGTCTTTTGTAACCAAAGACACTACCTAACTGTAGCAATTGAATGGGCTAATGCGTATGCACAGTGGATATCCACTATAGAATCAGTTTGTATTCGACTTTGAGCCACGGTACTTGCTGAAGTTGACTGAGTGAGTCAGAAGGGTGACTGTACGCTCGCATGTATTGTACTCAAACAAAGGCATTTTCAGCCACAATAAAAGTACAGGCACACTTTTGGGTGATTGTAGAACAGAGCTGTGCCATTTAGTTTTGCACAGAACCGTTAACATATGAACTACGAATTTTTAAACTCGCAGCATACCACAGTAACAAAGCGTTGTGCACATGAGGTATGCTATAGCGTACCTTAGTATAGAAAGAGTTAAAAGTGCCTGTAATCTCTTTGGGAGCATTTCCATACATAAAATTATGCATACAAGTAGCTTTGTTGAAGAACAACAGCCAGTTGTGAAAAGATAATAGTTAGTTGTTTGTAGTCCATAGTGCCTAGCACAGGCACATGCGAACACACACACTCATACCCACAGATGGTTATACATGCACGCTGAAACACGCAAAAGCCTGCACGCATGGATGCATATGCATGCACGCACGCATGTACACACACACGCACAAACACTTGCATAAGCACACACACAAACACACATATATATGCATGCATACACACACAGACAGACTCGTACAAAACCACACTCATACAAACATTCCACCCTTCCCTCCCCCCACCAAACACACATACCTGCAGGTCACCCACCCACACATGCACATTGATTTGATGTGATTTGTTTTTCAGAAGAAGCTACTCAAGAAGCCTCAGCATTACCCCAGACAGATTCCATGGTATTACTGCTATCCAAAGAGAGGAAAAAAGAAGAGGAGTGTTTAAAATATAATGTAAGGTTCACTTTCTTTTTGATGGCTGTGAGTGTGTGTGTTTTCGTTCTTTAGTTTAACGTCTTTGGAAAGGTAGAAAACTACTAAGAAATGCATAACTAACATGAAATTACTTAATTAGCGTTAAGAGTAACAATTCAGTAATGATGATAATAACTAAAACTATTTACACAATTATGAAGTACATTAATGGAATGTAGAAATAGTGTGTGTGTTTTTTTTATATAGGTCAGTTACTTTATGTTTTGTAGTTTTGTATTTTTTGTGATTTTTTTCCTAACCCTAACAAATGGGTCGTCTGTAGGGAAAAGCAAGGGAGAGAACTAGTTGTCCAGAGTGAGTAAACCACTTAGCCAACGTACGCCTAGTTTCGATAGGGAAATTTGATCCTTATGGAGTTTACTTTCATTCTTCCTCGACCAGATCCAGCCGGAACTCTTTTCTGCTGCTTCTGCCATAGCCTTGAGAGCCCGTGTCCTCTCTCTGCCAGGAATCAACAGCTGTTTCATGAGGCTGCAGGCAGATGTGCTCACAAACCCTCTTGCCCGAATCTCTATGGCGAGGACTTTGGCCAGATTCTCTCAGGTTGCTGGTTTGACTAGCATACTTCGCGGTCTTGTAATGTTGGCTTCCTCCATTCTGCTTTTGTATGGCACATAGAGCTCAATCAGAATCGCTTATTTCATTGCCTTGTAGTTTTTACTCTGCTTGGCCAAATTTCGCGCGGCTAACAGTGAAAAGATGACCCGTCTTTCCCGGTCCACTCTTAGCCAATCAAATGCCTCTAAAAGCTACAAGTGCTGAATCATTCCTTTGGCCAAGGCTCTCGACGCCGTCTTGTCAGGTTTACGCTCTGTCTCGTCTTATGCTTTTTTTGGCTATTAAGCGTGTTCATTTGGCCTTATTTTGCTGCATGTGGCTTGATTTTATTGTATTCTTACCTTTTGTGTATTCGATTCGACTCTGCCCCTTCAAGTCATACTTTTTTCTCTACCTCTCAGTCGATCCTGTCTTTCCTTTCTCTGTTAGGGATCAGATTTTTGCTGGGTGCCAAAGCGCAGCTACCATGCCATGGGGAAACAACATGTGTTTTGTATTCTTTATTCATTTACCTTTCAGAAAATGTATACTTTTATGGGTGTTTGTCTAATAACAAAGATCACAGAATTTTTTGAAAATTTATACCTGTTTTTTGTGAAAAAACCCTGGCAAATAGATTTCACTTAAATCTTATTTTCCTGGCAGCGAAAGGGTTAAGGCTTTGTGATTAGAAACCTCAGTGTGTATAATTTCACTTGTTTTTTTTTTTTGTTGCCGTCAGGTTTTAAGATTTTTTTTTTTTTTAAAGCCCTAGTGTGTATACTTTCACCTGGTTGTCTTCTTGTTTTTAGAATTAAGCAACAAATTTTTTGATGAAAACAACAAAACCTGTGTGTAGACTTCCACTTGGCTATTTTGTTGTTGTCAGGTTTTTGATTAAAAAATAAAAGTGATTTAAAGCACCATTGTGTATGCTTTCACCAGGTTATTTTGTTGTCAGGTGTTCAGAAAAAAAAAAAAAAAAAAATTATCAAAAGCCCATGTGTGTACACTTTCACTTGGTAATTTTGCTGTGATCTTCAGGTTAAAAAAAAGAAGTTTATTATTATTTTTTAAATATTTATTATTTTATTTTAAAGCCCCAGTGTAGAAACGATCATTTGGTCATTTTGTTGTCATCAGATTTTTAGATTTTGTTATTATTATCATTATTTATTATTATTATCATCATGTATGTGGAGTGATGGCCTAGAGGTAATGCGTCCGCCTAGGAAGCGAGAGAATCTGAGCACTTTGGTTCGAATCACGGCTGCCGATATTTTCTCCCCCTCCACTAGGCCTCGAGTGGTGGTCTGGATGCTAGTCATTCGGATGAGACAATAAACCCAGGTCCCCTGTGCAGCATGTACTTAGCACACGTAAAAGAACCCACAGCAACAAAAGGGTTGTTCCTGACAAAATTCTATAGAAAAATCCATTTCGATAGGAAAAACAAATTAAAAAAAACAACTGCATGCAGGAAAAAATACAAAAAAATGGGTGGCACTGTAGTATAGCGACGCACTCTCCCACACAGAGAAATCTGTTGTGATAAAAAGAAATACAAATACAAATCATTATTTAATTACACAAATTTAACCGTGACCCACTAGTGCAGACTCCGGCAGGGGTCTGACAAATCATTATTATTATTAAATGACCTAGTGTGGTCAGTTTTACTTGGTTATTTTGTTGTTGTCGTCAGGTTTTAGAAAGGTTTTTGTTTTGTTTTTTGTTTTGTGATAAAAGGCCTTCATGTGTAGACTTCCACCTGTTGTTTTGTTGGTGTTGTCGTTTTTAGAAAGTTTTTATTTCATTTTTTTAAATTGTGATCAAAAGCCCCAGTATGTATACTTTCACGTGGTTAATTCTGTGATTAAAAGCCCAGGTGTGTGTAGACTCTAACCTGGTCATTTTGCTTCCGTTGCCCTGTTCCCCAGGTATTCCAGAAAACGGTAAAACAGAAGAAGAAGAAGGAGAAGAAGGAGAAGGCTCAGATAGTTAGCGTGGAGGTGAACTTCACGGAGCATCCAGATAGGGAACGGGTAGGCGGACACGACTACGGGGAGGAAGAGGTCACCGAGGTTGGAGTGGAAACCGCGACGATGACCTCCGACCCTTGGTTGAAGTGAGTAACGTCGATGTGCTGGCTTGTAATAATAATGATGGTAATCATGATAATGATGATCATAGTGATGATGATACTGATAATAATGTTGATAGTGATAATAAGGATGATGATAATAATTTTGATGATACTGATAATTGTAATATAATGATAAAAAAAAGGATGCTGATAATAATAATGACAGAAGATACTGATGGTAATAATATTAATGATAATGATAATAATAAGGATGATGATGATAATAATGACAGTATTACCGCTACTACTTCTACTACTACTATTGATAATGATGATAATTATAATAATGCTGGTACTACTACTGATTATGATGATTCAGATTAATGCTCACACCCCCCATGCAGGGAGCATGTGGCGTTGACAATAAAAAGTTATGTGCACTCATAGACAAACATGCATCAAGCACACCATACACGAACAAGTGTGTGCGCAGGCAAACATGCAAAGAAACACACTACCCTCTTCTCTCTCTCTCCCCCTCTCCCCTCTCTCCTCCCTCTCCTCCCTCTCTCTCCCCCCTCTCCTACCTCTCCTCTCTCTCCCCCTCTCCCCTCTCTCCCCCTCTTCTCTCTCTCCCCCCATTCCCCCCTCTCCTACCTCTCCCCCCTCTCCTCTCTCTCCCCCCTCTCCTCCCTCTCCTCTCTCTCCCCCTCTCCCCCCTCTCCCCCCTCTCCTCTCTCTCCCCCTCTCCCCCCTCTCCTCTCTCTCCCCCTCTCCTCCCTCTCCCCCCTCTCCCCCCTCTCCTCTCTCTCCCCCTCTCCCCCCTCTCCTCTCTCTCCCCTCTCCTCTCTCCCCCATTCCCCCCTCTCCTCTCTCCCCCCTCTCCTCTCTCCCCCCTCTCCTCTCTCTCCCCCATTCCCCCCTCTCCTCTCTCCCCCCTCTCCTCTCTCCCCCCTCTCCTCTCTCTCCCCCATTCCCCCCCTCTCCTCTCTCCCCCCCCTCCTCTCTCTCCCCCATTCCCCCCTCTCCTCTCTCCCCCCTCTCCCCTCTCCCCCCTCTCCCCTCTCTCCCCCCTCTCCTCTCTCTCCCCTCTGCTCTCTCTCCCCCATTCCCCCCTCTCCTCTCTCCCCCCTCTCCTCTCTCTCCCCCATTCCCCCCTCTCCTCTCTCCCCCCCTCTCCTCTCTCCCCCCTCTCCTCTCTCTCCCCCCTCTCCTCTCTCTCCCCCATTCCCCCCTCTCTCTCCCCCCTCTCCTCTCTCCCCCCTCTCCTCTCTCTCCCCTCTCCTCTCTCTCCCCCATTCCCCCCTCTCCTCTCTCCCCCATTCCCCCCTCTCCCCCATTCCCCCCTCTCCTCTCTCTCCCCCATTCCCCCCTCTCCCCCTCTCCTCCCTCTCCTCTCTCCCCCCTCTCCTCTCTCTCCCCCTCTCCTCTCTCTCCCCCATTCCCCCCTCTCCTCCCTCTCCTCTCTCTCTCCCCCCTCTCCTCCCTCTCCTCTCCCCCCTCTCCCCCCCTCTCCTCTCTCTCCCCCTCTCCCCCCTCTCCTCTCTCTCCCCCTCTCCTCCCTCTCCCCCCTCTCCTCTCTCTCCCCCTCTCCCCCCTCTCCTCTCTCTCCCCCTCTCCTCCCTCTCCCCCCTCTCCCCCCTCTCCTCTCTCTCCCCCTCTCCCCCCTCTCCTCTCTCTCCCCTCTCCTCTCTCCCCCATTCCCCCCTCTCCTCTCTCCCCCCCTCTCCTCTCTCTCCCCCCATTCCCCCCTCTCCCCCTCTCCTCCCTCTCCTCTCTCCCCCCTCTCCTCTCTCTCCCCCTCTCCTCTCTCTCCCCCATTCCCCCCTCTCCTCCCTCTCCTCTCTCTCCCCCCTCTCCTCCCTCTCCTCTCCCCCCTCTCCCCCCCTCTCCTCTCTCTCCCCCATTCCCCCCTCTCCTCTCTCTCCCCCCTCTCCTCCCTCTCCCCCTCTCCTCTCTCTCCTCCCTCTCCTCTCCTCCCTCTCCTCTCTCTCCCCCCTCTCCTCCCTCTCCCCCCTCTCCTCTCTCTCCCCCTCTCCTCTCTCTCCCCCTCTGCTCCCTCTCCCCCCTCTCCTCTCTCTCCCCCTCTCCTCCCTCTCCCCCATTCCCCCTCTCCTCTCTCCTCTCTCTCCTCCCTCTCCCCCCTCTCCCCCTCCCCCCCCTCTCCTCTCCCCCTCTCCTCCCTCTCCCCCCTCTCTTCCCTCTCCCCCTCTCCTCCCTCTCCCCCTCTCCCCCTCTCCTCTCTCTCCCCCTCTCCTCCCTCTCCCCCTCTCCTCCCTCTTCCCCCTCTCCTTCGCCCCCTCTCCCCCCTCTCCTCCCTCTCCCCCTCTCCCCCTCTCCTCCCTCTCCCCCCTCTCCTCCCTCTCCTCTCTCTCCCCCCCTCTCTTTGTCCATCCTCTCCACACTGCACTGAATGCGCTGACACACAGTATGGAAGTTGCACACCAGTTGTCTGTCGCTTGCAGTGAGGGGCTGTACGTCAAGCCAGTGGCCACGCCCACCGATCATGGGAAGGGGGAGGCCACGCCCCCTGCACCCCCTCCTCTCACCAACCCGGTGGAAATGTTCTCCAAAGTGGTGGCCACTGTACCCCCACAGAATCTGTCACAGTCGAAGAAGGACGAGGATATCAGAAAGAACCTCTCTTTGTGAGTGTGGGTGTGGGGTGTGTGTGTTGGTGTGTGTGTGTGTGTTCTTTAGATTAATGCCTTTTCATTTAAAGTAATATCAGATGAGGTGAGGGGGGGAAAAAAAATTCTCAGGAGTGACAAAAAATAACGGAATTCGCATGTGAGTAAGTAGGTGTGTGGGTGGGGTTGGGTGTGGATGGGAGGTGGGTGGATAAGTGTGTGAGAGAGAGGGTATGTGTGTGCATGTGCATGAGAGGGTATGTGTGTATGTCTGTGTATGTGAGCATGTGTGTGTAAGGGTGAGTGAATGTGTGTGTGTGTGTGTGTATGTGTGCATGTGTGTGGGTGAATGTATCTGAGTATGTATGCATATGGGTGAGTGTGTGTGTGTGTGAGAGAGAGAGAGAGGGTTTGTGCATATGCATGTATGTGTAACACATTCACACTCACACACCTTTACCAAGCAAACACACACACACACACAAAGGCACAATTAATAACCATTCAGCTCAAAACATGGTCAGAGTAGAGCAGAAGAACGACCTAGGAGGTACTGGCGACGATGAGTTTGAAGGGTGGTAGGATTGAACTCAGGCATGCAAGTGTATTGTGCGCAGGCTTTTCCACGACATCCTGCAGGCAGAAGGGCCCCAGCGGCTTCAGTCCCTTACCAGCAGTGAGATGTTCCAGGACATTCCGGAAGAGGCAAGCCGGATAATCCAGCAGTGTGGAGGACTACGGTTATACTTTATGAAAAACTCAGATTTTGTGGTAAAAGGGAGTGTGGTGGGTG
>NC_134909.1:3373585-3406085 GCF_041734735.1 Babylonia areolata
CAGTGATGCTGTGTGTGATGTGTGTAGGAATACATTGATGCTGTGTGTGACGTGTGTAGGAATACATTGATGCTGTGTGTGACGTGTGTAGGAATACATTGATGCTGTGTGTGACGTGTGTAGGAATACGATGATGCTGTGTGTGACATGTGTAGGAATACATTGATGCTGTGTGTGACGTGTGTAGGTATACAATGATGCTGTGTGACTTGTGTAGGAATACGATGATGCTGTGTGTGACGTGTGTAGGAATACGATGATGCTGTGTGTGACGTGTGTAGGAATAAAATGATGCTGTGTGTGGTGTGTAGGAATAAAATGATGCTGTGTGTGACGTGTAGGAATACGATGATGCTGTGTGTGACATGTGTAGGAATACATTGATGCTGTGTGTGGTGTGTAGGAATACATTGATGCTGTGTGTGATGTGTGTAGGAATATGATGTTGCTGTGTGTGATGTGTGTAGGAATACGATGATGCTGTGTGTGACGTGTGTAGGAATACATTGATGCTGTGTGTGACGTGTGTAGGAATACTATGATGCTGTGTGTGATGTATGTAGGAATACATTGATGCTGTGTGTGACGTGTGTAGGAATACGATGATGCTGTGTGACGTGTGTAGGAATACATTGATGCTGTGTGTGACGTGTGTAGGAATACAATGATGCTGTGTGTGACGTGTGTAGGAATACATTGATGCTGTGTGGCGTGTGTAGGATTACATTGATGCTGTGTGTGACGTGTGTAGGAATACGATGATGCTGTGTGACGTGTGTAGGAATACAGTGATGCTGTGTGACGTGTGTAGGAATACGATGATGCTGTGTGATGTGTGTAGGAATACGATGATGCTGTGTGTGACGTGTGTAGGAATACATTGATGCTGTGTGTGGTGTGTGTAGGAATACGATGATGCTGTGTGTGACGTGTGTAGGAATACATTGATGCTGTGTGTGACGTATGTACGGATACGATGATGCTGTGTGTGACGTGTGTAGGAATACAATGATGCTGTGTGATGTGTGTAGGAATACAATGATGCTGTGTGATGTGTGTAGGAATGCATTGATGCTGTGTGTGACGTGTGTAGGAATACATTGATGCTGTGTGTGACGTGTAGGAATACGATGATGCTGTGTGTGACGTGTGTAGGAATACAATGATGCTGTGTGTGGTGTGTAGGAATACATTGATGCTGTGTGTGATGTGTGTAGGAATATGATGATGCTGTGTGTGATGTGTGTAGGAATACGATGATGCTGTGTGTGACGTGTGTAGGTATACATTGATGCTGTGTGTGATGTGTGTAGGAATACTATGATGCTGTGTGTGATGTGTGTAGGAATACATTGATGCTGTGTGTGACGTGTGCAGGAATACATTGATGCTGTGTGTGACGTGTGTAGGAATACATTGATGCTGTGTGTGACGTGTGTAGGAATACGATGATGCTGTGTGTGACGTGTGTAGGAATACATTGATGCTGTGTGTGATGTGTGTAGGAATACATTGATGCTGTGTGTGGTGTGTAGGAATATGATGATGCTGTGTGTGATGTGTGTAGGAATATGATGATGCTGTGTGTGACGTGTGTAGGAATACATTGATGCTGTGTGTGATGTGTGTAGGAATACGATGATGCTGTGTGTGACGTGTGTAGGAATACATTGATGCTGTGTGTGATGTGTGTAGGAATATGATGATGCTGTGTGTGATGTGTGTAGGAATATGATGATGCTGTGTGTGACGTGTGTAGGAATACATTGATGCTGTGTGTGACGTGTGTAGGAATACTATGATGCTGTGTGTGATGTGTGTAGGAATACTATGATGCTGTGTGTGATGTGTGTAGGAATACATTGATGCTGTGTGTGACGTGTGTAGGAATACATTGATGCTGTGTGTGACGTGTGTAGGAATACTATGATGCTGTGTGTGATGTGTGTAGGAATACTATGATGCTGTGTGTGACGTGTGCAGGAATACATTGATGCTGTGTGTGACGTGTGTAGGAATACATTGATGCTGTGTGTGACGTGTGTAGGAATACAATGATGCTGTGTGTGACGTGTGTAGGAATACATTGATGCTGTGTGTGACGTGTGTAGGAATACTATGATGCTGTGTGTGATGTGTGTAGGAATACATTGATGCTGTGTGTGACGTGTGTAGGAATACTATGATGCTGTGTGTGATGTGTGTAGGAATACTATGATGCTGTGTGTGATGTGTGTAGGAATACATTGATGCTGTGTGTGATGTGTGTAGGAATACATTGATGCTGTGTGTGACGTGTGTAGGAATACATTGATGCTGTGTGTGACGTGTAGGAATACAATGATGCTGTGTGTGATGTGTGTAGGAATACATTGATGCTGTGTGATGTGTGTAGGAATACTATGATGCTGTGTGTGACGTGTGTAGGAATACATTGATGCTGTGTGTGACGTGTTTAGGAATACAATGATGCTGTGTGTGACGTGTGTAGGAATACATTGATGCTGTGTGTGACGTGTGTAGGAATGCCAGCAGAATGCAGGAGGAACACGCAGTGAGAGAGAATCAGCTGCTGGCTGATCTTCAGGCCATGCAGCAGAAGAAGTGAGAATTTTTCGCATGGTTCCTAAGTCTGTATAATTTGTGTGTGGGGGTGTATACACACATGTTTGTGTCATATGTGTGTCAAGTCAAAATTGTCTTTATTGAGGGTAAAAGAATGTACTTATACAGCTTTTTTTACACCCTGCTCTGTGTGTGTGTTTGTGTGTGTCTTCTTTGACATTATACTTCTGTCTGGTTCGTCTGTTTGTCTGTCTGTCTGTCTTTCTGTCATGTTTGTCTGTCACTGTGTGTGTGTGTGTGTTTGTCTTGTTTGTCTGTCATTGTGTGTGTGTGTGTGTTTGTCTTGTTTGTCTGTCATTGTGTGTGTGTGTTTGTGTCTGCTAATGCTTTTCATTGTTTGTGTGTCTGTGTGTCTGTCTGCCTTTCTTGTTTGTCTTTTATTGTGTATGTGTGTGTGTGTGCATGTGTGTGTCTTTCTGTGTCTTCATCTCTTTTGATCGCTCTTGGATATGTTGTTCAGATTTCTGTTCTTTCTGTCTGTCTGTGTCACACACACACACACACACACACACACACACACACACACACACTCAAAAAACCAACACCACCACAACACATGACACCAGTTTAAACCCTCAACCCCACCTCCTTAAAAAAAACAAACACACACACACACACACACACACAAACAACAACTGTAAGAAGTAACTTAAAGCGTGTGTGTCATTGACAGTCACCTCACCAGCATGGAGACAACAAACCTGCTGCAGAAAAGTGCCGCCATGGAGGAAAGAGCAAAGCAGGAGAAGAACAGAGCCATTCAGGCCGAGGTGAGTTGTGCACATTATCCATGGTCCCTGGCCTCTCAGCATGGTCTCAAGAGGAGAACTATACAGATTGAAGTGAGTTATGTACATACATTATCCGTGGTCCTAGGCCTCTCAACTTGGTCTTTGGAGGAGAACTATACAGGTTGAAGTGAGTTATGTACATACATTATCCATGGTCCCTGGCCTCTCAACTTGGTCTGTGGAGGAGAGCTATACCGGTTGAAGTGAGTTATATACATACATTATCCATGGTCCCTAGCCTCTCAACTTGGTCTTTGGAGGAGAACTATACAGGTTGAAGTGAGTTATGTACATACATTATCCATGGTCCCTGGCCTCTCAACTTGGTCTGTGGAGGAGAGCTATACAGGTTGAAGTGAGTTATGTACATACATTATCCATGGTCCTTGGCCTCTCAACTTGGTCTGTGGAGGAGAGCTATACAGGCTGAAGTGAGTTATGTACACGCATTATCCATGGTCCCTGGCCTCTCAGCTTGGTCTGTGGAGGAGAGCTATACAGGTTGAATTGAGTTATGTACATACGTTATCCATGGTCCCTGGCCTCTCAACTTGGTCTGTGGAGGAGAGCTATACAGGTTGAAGTGAGTTATGTACATACATTATCCATGGTCCCTAGCCTCTCAACTTGGTCTGTGGAGGAGAGCTACAGGTTGAAGTGAGTTATATACATACATTATCCATGGTCCTTGGCCTCTCAGCTTGGTCTGTGGAGGAGAGCTATACAGGTTGAAGTGAGTTATGTACATATATTATCCATGGTCCCTGGCCTCTCAGCTTGGTCTGTGGAGGAGAGCTATACAGGATGAATTGAGTTATGTACATACATTATCCATGGTCCCTGGCCTCTCAGCTTGGTCTGTGGAGGAAAGCTATACAGGTTGAAGTGAGTTATGTACATACATTATCCATGGTCCCTGGCCTCTCAACTTGGTCTGTGGAGGAGAGCTACAGGTTGAAGTGAGTTATATACATACATTATCCATGGTCCTTGGCTTCTCAGCTTGGTCTGTGGAGGAGAGCTATACAGGTTGAAGTGAGTTATGTACATACATTATCCATGGTCCCTGGCCTCTCAACTTGGTCTGTGGAGGAGAGCTATACAGGTTGAAGTGAGTTATGTACATACATTATCCATGGTCCCTGGCCTCTCAGCTTGGGCTGTGGAGGAGAGCTATACAGGTTGAATTGAGTTATGTACATACATTATCCATGGTCCCTGGCCTCTCAACTTGGTCTGTGGAGGAGAGCTATACAGGTTGAAGTGAGTTATGTACATACATTATCCATGGTCCCTGGCCTCTCAACTTGGTCTGTGGAGGAGAGCTATACAGGTTGAATTGAGTTATGTACATACATTATCCATGGTCCCTGACCTCTCAACTTGGTCTGTGGAGGAGAGCTATACAGGTTGAATTGAGTTATGTACATACATTATCCATGGTCCCTGGCCTCTCAACTTGGTCTGTGGAGGAGAGCTATACAGGTTGAATTGAGTTATGTACATACATTATCCATGGTCCCTGGCCTCTCAACTTGGTCTGTGGAGGAGAGCTATACAGGTTGAATTGAGTTATGTACATACATTATCCATGGTCCTTGGCCTCTCAACTTGGTCTGTGGAGGAGAGCTATACAGGTTGAATTGAGTTATGTACATACATTATCCATGGTCCCTGGCCTCTCAACTTGGTCTGTGGAGGAGAGCTATACTGGTTGAAGTGAGTTATGTACATATATTATCCATGGTCCCTGGCCTCTCAGCTTGGTCTGTGGAGGAGAGCTATACAGGATGAATTGAGTTATGTACATACATTATCCATGGTCCTTGGCCTCTCAACTTGGTCTGTAGAGGAGAGCTATACAGGTTGAAGTGAGTTATGTACATACATTATCCATCGTCCCTAGCCTCTCAACTTGGTCTGTGGAGGAGAGCTACAGGTTGAAGTGAGTTATGTACACGCATTATCCATGGTCCTTGGCCTCTCAGCTTGGTCTGTGGAGGAGAGCTATACAGGTTGAAGTGAGTTATGTACATACATTATCCATGGTCCCTGGCCTCTCAACTTGGTCTGTGGAGGAGAGCTATATAGGCTGAATTGAGTTATGTACATACATTATCCATGGTCCCTGGCCTCTTCATTTGGTCTGTGGAGGAGAGCTATACAGGTTGAAGTGAGTTATGTACATACATTATCCATGGTCCCTGGCTCCAGGAGGGTCCAGTCTTTCAGCTTATTTCTTGTAAAGAACTGATGAACGGAAGACAGCTGGGCGCAGTCTGTGGTAGTCAGTAACGTCCAACTATGACTATCAGAACAGCAGAGGAGCCTCCCAAGGCTGTAGCGCTAAGATCCAGCGCAATCTTGTCCTCCTAGTTTGAGAGTCATGGTCCTCAAAAGACCAAGCTGTAAATGACTCCCCATTGCAGTAGAGAAACCATTGATATTGCCGCTCTCACTTTTACTTTGTTTCTAAGCCGTCAGAGGGTACATGAAATAAACCTCTTGCCCTGCCTTTGGGCCAAGTGTAAGCTGATGTGGGTCTGTGAATCTGACAGTAAGGTCCGTGTGTTGCTGTTGTTGTTGTTGTTGTTGTTGCAGTTGTTGTTGTTGTTGTTGTTGCAGTTGTTGTTGTTGTTGCGAGTGGTGCAGGAACAGACGGAGAACTTCAAGCTGATGTGGGTCTGTGAAGCTGACAGTAAGGTCCGTGTGTTGTTTGTTGTTGCTGCTGTTGTTGTTGTTGTTGTTGTTGTTGCAGTTGTTGTTGTTGTTGTTGCGAGTGGTGCAGGAACAAACGGAGAACTTCAAGCTGATGTGGGTCTGTGAAGCTGACAGTAAGGTCCGTGTGTTGTTTGTTGTTGCTGTTGTTGTTGCAGCAGTTGTTGTTGTTGTTGTTGCGAGTGGTGCAGGAACAGATGGAGAACTTCAAGCTGATGTGGGTCTGTGAAGCTGACAGTAAGGTCCGTGTGTTGCTGTTGTTGTTGTTGTTGCAGTTGCGAGTGGTGCAGGAACAGATGGAGAACTTCAAGCTGATGTGGGTCTGTGAAGCTGACAGTAAGATCCGTGTGTTGCTGTTGTTGTTGTGGTTGCAGTTGCGAGTGGTGCAGGAACAGATGGAGAACTTCAAGCTGATGCTGGGCACCAAGGTCCGGGAGGTGGAGCATCGCAGGCAGGAGTTCAGGATGTGCGTCATGAAGTGAGGAAGCTGCTTCTGCCTTTCTTTCTCCCCCTCTCTCTCTTAGTCTGTCCTTCTTTCTTCCTCTTTCTCTCTCTCCCTCTCTTTCTCTCTTAGTCTGTCCTTCTTTCTTCCTCTTTCTCTCTCTCTCTCTCTCTCCCTCTGTCTCTCTCTTAGTCCTTCTCCCTTCCTCTTTCTCTCTCTCCCTCTCCCTCTATCTCTTAGTCTGTCCTTCTTTCTTCCTCTTTCTCTCTCTCTCTCTCTCCCTCTCCCTCTATCTCTTAGTCTGTCCTCCTTTCCTCTTTCTCTCTCACACACACCACACCACACCACACACAACACACACACACACACACACACACACACACACACACACACACACACAACCCCCCCTCCCCCATAATTATTACCAGTAGAGTGGTTACCCAGTCGTCCTCCTAGGAAGCAAGTAGAATCTGAGCATACATGTTCGAATCCCAGTATTTTCTCCTCCTCTACTAGACCTTGAGTGGTGGTCTGGACACTAGTCATTTGTATTTATATTTGTATTTCTTTTTATTACAACAGATTTCTCTGTGTGAAATTTGGGCTGCTCTCCTCAGGAAGAGCGCGTCGCTACACTACAGTGCCACCCCTTTTTGTTTTGTTTTTAATTTTCCTGCCTGCAGTTTTCTTTGTTTTTCCTATCAAAGTGGATTTTTCAACAGAATTTTGCCAGGAACAACCCTTTTGTTGCTGTGGGTTCTTTTATGTGCGCAAAGTGCATGCTGCACCCGGGACCTCGGTTTATTGTCTCATCCGAATGACTAGTGTCCAGACCACCACTCAAGGTGTAGTGGAGGGGGAGAAAATATCGGCGGCTGAGCCGTGATTCGAACCAGTGCGCTCAGATTCTCTCACTTCCAAGGCGGACGCGTTACCTCTAGGCCATCACTCCACATATTTGGATGAGATGATAGAGGTCATATGTGCAGAAGAAGAAGAATAACAATTGTAAGCTGATGGTGATGATGATTTATTAATTTCCCTGTGGATTTGTTAATTTCCATATGGATCAATAAAGTGTTTTTGAACTGAATTTAAATTGAATTGATGGTTATGATTATTATTTTCATCATTATTTTCATTATTATTATTATTTTGAGTTGGGATGAAACACATGACACAGGTAATTATGATGATGGTTATTATTATTATTATTTTCATTTTTATTATTGCTATTATCATTATGAGTTGGGACGAAACGCATGACTCGTATGTTATTCCTGTTGCAGCTGGCAGCGGAACAACCAAGGTCAGCAACCCCCAGATCAGCAGGTCAAGGACATCCTGACGTATTACCAGGATCTGCTCGGCATCTTCACAGGAACGCTGGATTCTGTGATGGTACGTTCCGCTTCCATCGCTGCGGGTTTATTGCTTTCTTCTTTCGTGGGCTGCAGCTCCCACGTTCTCTCACTTGTACACGAGTGGGCTTTTATGTGTATGACCGTTTTTACCCCGCCATGAAGGCAGCCATACTCCGTTTTTGAGGGGGTGCATGCTGGGTATGTTCTTGTTTCCATAACCCGCTGAACGCTGACATAGTTTACAGGATCTTTAACGTGCGTATTTGATCTTCTGCTTGTGTATACACACGAAGGGGGTTCAGGCATAAGCAGGTCTGCACATATGTTGACCGACCCGGGAGATTGGAAAAATTTCCACCCTTTACCCACCAGGCACCGTTACCAAGGACACATCCAGTCATTTCTGTCTTGAACGAGTCAGCTGATTTTGTTCTAGGTCTTGACTGCTGTTTTCATCGCCTCTTCCACAGGTGTTCTGTGTGCCCTGTGGTCTGCCTCTCTGTCTTCTCCATGTGCCCAGTAGTCTGCCTCTCTTTCTTCTCCATGTGCCCAGTGGTCTGCCTCTCTTTCTTCTCCATGTGCCCAGTGGTCTGCCTCTCTTTCTTCTCCATGTGCCCTGTGGTCTGCCTCTCTGTCTTCTCCATGTGCCCAGTGGTCTGCCTCTCTGTCTTCTCCATGTGGTCTGCCTCTCTTTCTTCTCCATGTGGTCTGTCTCTCTTCTCCATGTGGTCTGCCTCTCTTTCTTCTCCATGTGGTCTGCCTCTCTGTCTTCTCCATGTGCCCAGTGGCCTGCTTCTCTTTCTTCTCCATGTGGTCTGCCTCTCTTTCTTCTCCATGTGTCCAGTGGCCTGCCTCTCTTTCTTCTCCATGTGGTCTGCCTCTCTTTCTTTTCCATGTGCCCAGTGGTCTGTCTCTCTTTCTTCTCCATGTGTCTGCCTCTCTTTCTTTTCCATGTGCCCAGTGGTCTGTCTCTCTTTTTTCTCCATGTGGTCTGCCTCTCTTTCTTCTCCATGTGTCTGCCTCTCTTTCTTTTCCATGTGCCAAGTGGTCTGCCTCTCTTTCTTCTCCATGTGGTCTGCCTCTCTTTCTTCTCCATGTGGTCTGCCTCTCTTTCTTCTCCATGTGGTCTGCCTCTCTTTCTTCTCCATGTGTCTGCCTCTCTTTCTTCTCCATGTGTCAAGTGGTCTGCCTCTCTTTCTTCTCCATGTGGTCTGCCTCTCTTTCTTCTCCATGTGGTCTGCCTCTCTTTCTTCTCCATGTGGTCTGCCTCTCTTTCTTCTCCATGTGCCCAGTGGTCTGCCTCTCTTTCTTCTCCATGTGTCCAGTGGTCTGCCTCTCTTTCTTCTCCATGTGCCCAGTGGTCTGCCTCTCTTTCTTCTCCATGTGCCCAGTGGTCTGCCTCTCTTTCATCTCCATGTGTCCAGTGGCCTGCTTCTCTTTCTTCTCCATGTGCCCAGTGGTCTGCCTCTCTTTCTTCTCCATGTGCCCTGTGGTCTTTCTCTCTGTCTTCTCCATGTGCCCAGTGGTCTGCCTCTCTTTCTTCTCCATGTGCCCTGTGGTCTTTCTCTCTGTCTTCTCCATGTGCCCAGTGGTCTGCCTCTCTTTCTTTTCCATGTGCCCAGTGGTCTATCTCTCTGTCTTCTCCATGTGCCCAGTGGTCTATCTCTCTGTCTTCTCCATGTGCCAGTGGCCTGCTTCTCTTTCTTCTCCATGTGCCCAGTGGTCTGCCTCTCTTTTTTCTCCATGTGCCCAGTGATCTGCCTCTCTTTCATCTCCATGTGCCCAGTGGCCTGCTTCTCTTTCTTCTCCATGTGCCCAGTGGTCTGCCTCTCTTTCTTCTCCATGTGCCCAGTGGTCTTTCTCTCTGTCTTCTCCATGTGCCCAGTGGCCTGCCTCTCTTTCTTCTCCATGTGCCCTGTGGTCTGCCTCTCTGGTAATGTGTAATAATGTGTGATGATGCATATGTAGTAATGTATGATAAGACACATGTGGTAATGTGTTTTTAATGTGTGTGATAGTACTTGAGTGTTGTGTGATAATACATGCGTAGTAATGTGTAGCATGGTGTGTTGTACATGCATAGCAATGTGTGTGTGTTACACAGAGGCAGCATCATGTGTTGTACATGTGTAGCAATGTGTGTGTGTGTGTGTTACACAGAGGCAGCATGATGTGTTGTACACGTGTAGCAATGTGTTTGTGTGTTACACAGAGGCAGCATGGTATGTTGTACGTGTGTAGCAGTGTGTGTGTTACACAGAGGCAGCATCATGTGTTGTACACATGTAGCAATGTGTGTGTGTTACACAGAGGCAGCATGGTGTGTTGTACACATGTAGCAATGTGTGTGTGTGTTACACAGAGGCAGCATCATGTGTTGTACATATGTAGCAATGTGTGCGTTACACAGAGGCAGCATGGTGTGTTGTACATGTGTAGCAATGTGTGTGTGTGTGTTACACAGAGGCAGCATCATGTGTTGTACACGTGTAGCAATGTGTGTGTTACACAGAGGCAGCTAAAGGAGCAGCAGGAGCAGATAATGGTGGGAAAACCATTGTCGGAACTGGAACCCGTTTCCAGCATCATGCCTCTTCTGCCTCCGCCCCCAGAGGGCCTGGTAAGGGAGAGAACTCTGCTGTCTTGTGTGATTGAGGAACTTTAGAAAGTCAGTGGGAATGCGTATCAAATGTTTTTATTTCAGTGTAAAACTCTGAGGGAATGATTAAAATGTTGATCAACTTAAGAAAGTCAGTGGAAAGTCAGTGGGAATCGGTATCAGATGTTTTTATTTCAGCGTAAACATCTTTCAGAGATGCCAACTGTTACGATTTTGTTGATCGCAGTTTGTTCCGACATTACACTTACACTTACATCAAATTTGTTCCGACGAGTTCATTGTCGACCACATAGCATGATCACATGCTTTCCTGTCGTTACATTACCCAGACGCTCTAGTATCGATCACAAGGCCAGGGCAGTCACTGCTTACCTTGGTCTCACATGATGATGCCCAGCATACAGTTCACATTGAAACAGCACTGGGTGGACCAGTCAGCTTAACTCACTCAGTACGGCCAGTCCTCTCTTCTCCTCTACACAGACCCCTTGGATGTCCAGTGGGTGTCTCAATGACCCAACCTTTAGCTTCCTGTGGTATTCTTTGTCAACATTCATCTCTTCAGTATAAGAGCCTTCCGCTTGCAATATTTTGATGGTGGTAATTGGGGTGAAACGCTGTTAACGTCGTCTCTTTCGCTGTTCGTATGGAGTGAGTTAATCATTTGCCCGAACAAGAGAGAATGTGGCGAAATCCAGTCACGTCTGAGTCTAACAGATTGTGTGGCCGGTGGATTAGCTGTGGAGTGTCAGGAAGGAACAAGTGGCCTGTGTGGCCGGTGGATTCGCTGTGGAGTGTGAGGAAGGAACAAGTGGCCTGTGTGGCCGGTGGATTAGCTGTGGAGTGTGAGGAAGGAACAAGTGGCCTGTGTGGCCGGTGGATTCGCTGTGGAGTGTGAGGAAGGAACAAGTGGCCTGTGTGGCCGGTGGATTCGCTGTGGAGTGTGAGGAAGGAACAAGTGGCCTGTGTGGCCGGTGGATTCGCTGTGGAGTGTGAGGAAGGAACAAGTGGCCTGTGTGGCCGGTGGATTCGCTGTGGAGTGTCAGGATGGAACAAGTGGCCTGTGTGGCTGGTGGATTCGCTGTGGAGTGTGAGGAAGGAACAAGTGGCCTGTGTGGCCGGTGGATTAGCTGTGGAGTGTGAGGAAGGAACAAGTGGCCTGTGTGGCCGGTGGATTCGCTGTGGAGTGTGAGGAAGGAACAAGTGGCCTGTGTGGCCGGTGGATTCGCTGTGGAGTGTGAGGAAGGAACAAGTGGCCTGAAACAGACAGTCAGCCATGGATTGGGATTGAACAAGACCAACAGACCAGGGAAGCGACACAGTGCCACAGATGTGTCAGCTGTAAAGAGGCAGCAGTGGTGGGAACAGAAATTTCGCCAAACCGATTCTGAAAAATATTTGTGCATTGTGCCCTCCATTTCAGAGAACTTGCTCACTTGTTGCACTGGGCCAGGGGGGGAATTGACAGTGTCAGTAGACATGTGAAAAGTGCCAGGCATTTTAAAAGTTCTGCTTTGAGCAGCAGCAGCAAACTCACAAACTTCTTTACGCCAAGAAGGTGAGGGGCGACGTACTTTCAGTTACACTGTGTTGCAGTGTAAGTGTTTGTCTACCTTGTAGATAAAAAGTATGTTTGGTGATGTGGCTTGGAGTCCAGGTGTTCGTACCAAATTCACAATGTTCCCAGCAAATTTCCTGATTGCACCAACCAAACACTTGACAGGGGTTGGCATCTCTTTGAGAGAATCATTGAATTTTGTTATTTATTTATATATTTCCACAGAAACTTGTTTGTAGAGAACCAGTAAAATGTTATTTGTTTTAACATAAAACTTCATTCGTGTCAGTATATTGATTATTCATTTTAACAATAAACTTCATGGGAATCAGCAGTATTGTAATTCATGATTATTTAATCATTCCATTTCAACAGAAAACACTTGTGAATCAACAAAATTGTCATTATCAGTTTCAACAGAAAGGCGTCATGGCAGTATCAGTTAGGCGTTGGACTCGCGATCCAGTGTTCACCAGTGATGAGGGTTTGAGGCGATGTTTCGGCATGGTGTCGTGTCATGAGGAAGAGCACTTAACTCTGATTTGCTTCACTCCACCCAGGTGTAAATGGGTGCCGGACTTAGGTCAGGGAAGGTTGGAACGGTGGAAGGAGAAGATAGGGCCATGTTTTTCTCTGCTGAACTATAGAGTGTAAATACATTCACTTCTAGGGTGGTGTTTTCCTTTGCTGAACCTTACAGTATAAATGCATTCACTTCTAGGATCGTGTTTTCCTGTGCAGAACCTTACAGTGTAAATGCATTCACTGCTAGAGCCGTGTTTTCCTGTGCAGAACCTTACAGTGTAAATGCATTCACTGCTAGAGCCGTGTTTTCCTGTGCAGAACCTTACAGTGTAAATGCATTCACTTCTAGGGCCGTGTTTTCCTGTGCAGAACCTTACAGTGTAAATGCATTCACTTCTAGGGCCGTGTTTTCCTGTGCAGAACCTTACAGTGTAAATGCATTCACTTCTAGGGCCGTGTTTTCCTGTGCAGAACCTTACAGTGTAAATGCATTCACTTCTAGGGCCGTGTTTTCCTGTGCTGAACCTTACAGTATAAATGCATTCACTTCTAGGATCGTGTTTTCCTGTGCTGAACCTTTGAATGTAAATGCATTCACTTCTAGGGTCCTGTTTTCCTGTGCAGAACCTTACAGTGTAAATGCATTCACTGCTAGAGCCCATGTTTTCCTGTGCAGAACCTTACAGTGTAGATGCATTCACTGCTAGAGCCCATGTTTTCCTGTGCAGAACCTTACAGTGTAGATGCATTCACTGCTAGAGCCCATGTTTTCCTGTGCAGAACCTTACAGTGTAGATGCATTCACTTCTAGGGCCGTGTTTTCCTGTGCAGAACTTTACAGTATAAATGCATTCACTTTTAGGGCCGTGTTTTCCTGTGCAGAACCTTACAGTGTAAATGCATTCACTAGGGCCGTGTTTTCGTGTGCTGAACCTTGTAGTGTAAATGCATTCACTGCTAGGGCCGTGATTTACTGTGCAGAACCTTGTAGTGTAAATGCATTCACTTCTAATACATGTGTTTTTCAGTGCTGAACCATAGAGAGTAAACGCATTCACTTCTCGGATGGCACTAAGAGGCTGTGGAACCTTTAGCTCACTTTGTACTGTCAGTTAGCTCCCCTTAGTTTCTCCACAGATGACCTGTTTGTATTGGTAAGAAATGAAATCGCCCTCCCTCCCAAAAAATGTTGGAATTTATAAAGTTCTGAAAACTTGCAAACTGATCTGTAACATAACGAGTTAGTTGGGGAGAAAATATGAAACTTCCTTATTCTGTCATGCAGTGAGATGATGAAATCATCCTTTTTGTGTGTGTGAAACTTGCACAGTCTGATGACTTGTAAACAAATCCAGGAGAGCACAAAGAGTTTGAAACAGATTAAATTCAGAACATTTTATAGCTGTGATAGGGCCCTTTGTCTGATTCTGTTGTCTGCCTTGTGACTGAGACGAAACTGGGTCACCCGCCATTCTTGACACGCACTGTTCATGTGAACCAGTCACCACTATACCATTTTTGACACACACTGTTCATGTGAACCAGTCACCACTATACCATTCTTGACACGCACTGTTCACGTGAACCAGTCACCACTATACCATTCTTGACACGCACTGTTCACGTGGACCAGTCACCACTATACCATTCTTGACACGCACTGTTCACGTGGACCAGTCACCGCTATGATAACTCTCGTGTGCACGAGCACAGCAACACACACTGCATTTATTGGTCGCAGTGCAGAATGGAAAGGTCAGTGAAGATTCTCTTAACTCATAACTTCAAAAAAGGAATTAGGTACCGCTCCAAAAATTCAAAGCTATCTAAGGCCCCGATTGGAGCCCTTCATCTGAAACGGTTATAAACAGTAGCACCCCGATCAGGGCCTTTCATCCGGAGTGAGCTAACCTTTGACCTGTTTGAACAGAAAACGAGCCCCACTGGTCAGCCCATCTTCATCCCAAGCGTGGCCACCTCGCGCCCCGCCATGTCTCCTGACCCCTCCCTGGACTCCAGCCTTCCGCTGCCCTCTGCCCTGTCACAGGTCCCCACTCCCCTCCGCCCACCCATGCCCATCGCCAGGCCTCCTGGGATTTCACAGACGTCTGGTTTGGGTAGGTTGTGTGTGTGTGTGTGTGTGTGTGTGGTTAGTGTGTGTGTGTGTGTGTGTGTCTTTGTGGTTAGGGGTTGTGTGTGTGTGTGTAGTTAGAGTGTGTGTGTCTGTGTGTTTTGTGTGGTGAGGAGTAGGTGTGTGTCTCTTCACAGTCTTCAGCAGATGTAGCACCCCTCCCCCCCTCCAGATCCCCACCCCCCACTGACCTGGCCCCTAATCAGTTGGTCATGTTTCAGTTGCTGCCTCATTCACCTCCCCGCCTCAGCAGACCACGGCAGTGGAGCCTGCCTCCGTGCGAGGAGCTCCGCCCCCTCTGCGCCCCATTGGCTCTGTCGGCAAGGGACTGGCAGTGGGCGGGGCCAGTGTACGCCCCGCCCCTCCCCTGGCGGCCACAGGGGCAGACAACCCAGGGGGCGCTCCAGTCAAGCAGACAAGCTTCGATCGGCTGGTCGCCTGCCTGCAGAAAAACTTCCCCAGCTGTGACCGGTGGGTTTTGAATGGGGGGTTTGCTTCCTTGGAGATCAGTGTCATGGGGTTTTTTTTCTTTTTTTTTTCCAGGGATAACAGTGCAGCACAGCACTGCACATACATACTCATGCATGGACGGACATGCACACACACACACATAGATATACACACTCAGGCATGCACACATACATTCATGCATTCACGTGCATGCACACACACACAGAGACACACACATGCACAAACACACACGCATACACACAGACAGATGACACACACACACATACAAACACACGCACACTCATGTACACACACACACTCACATACACAAACGTATACACACGCACACACAATACACACACACACACGCATGCGCGCGCTTGCCTTTCGCATCTGTCAGTGTGTCATAACACCAGTGGTGTGTCAGTGTGTCATAACAGCAGTGGTGTGTCAGTGTGTCATAACAGCAGTGGTGTGTGTGGTGTGTCAGTGTGTCATAACACCAGTGGTGTGTCAGTGTGTCGTAACACCAGTGGTGTGTGTGGTGTGTCAGTGTGTCATAACACCAGTGGTGTGTGTGGTGTGTCAGTGTGTCGTAACACCAGTGGTGTGTCAGTGTGTCGTAACACCAGTGGTGTGTGTGGTGTGTCAGTGTGTCATAACACCAGTGGTGTCAGTGTGTCATAACAGCAGTGGTGTGTGTGGTGTGTCAGTGTGTCATAACACCAGTGGTGTGTCAGTGTGTCATAACAGCAGTGGTGTGTGTGGTGTGTCAGTGTGTCGTAACACCAGTGGTGTGTGTGGTGTGTCAGTGTGTCGTAACACCAGTGGTGTGTCAGTGTGTCGTAACAGCAGTGGTGTGTGTGGTGTGTCAGTGTGTCGTAACACCAGTGGTGTGTGTGGTGTGTCAGTGTGTCATAACAGCAGTGGTGTGTGTGGTGTGTCAGTGTGTCGTAACACCAGTGGTGTGTGTGGTGTGTCAGTGTGTCATAACACCAGTGGTGTGTGTGGTGTGTCAGTGTGTCATAACAGCAGTGGTGTGTGTGGTGTGTCAGTGTGTCGTAACACCAGTGGTGTGTGTGGTGTGTCAGTGTGTCACAACACCAGTGGTGTGTCAGTGTGTCATAACAGCAGTGATGTGTGTTGCAGGGAGCTGTTCCAGCAGTGTGTTCAGGAGTTGAGGAGAGCACACAGCGGGTCCCTGTCTGGTCTGGATCTGGAATACATCGTCAACCGGGTCACACAGATGTTGGTTGCTCGAGGCAACAGACCCACCAGAGGGGCTTCCCCTGTCAGTTTGTATGATGTGTGTTGTTGTGTGTTGTTGTATGATGTGTGTGGATGTTGTGTGTTGTTGTATGATGTGTGTGGATGTTGTGTGTTGTATGATGTGTGAATGTTGTGTGTTGTTGTATGATGTGTATGGATGTTGTGTGTTGTTGTATGATGTGTGGATGTTGTGTGTTGTTGTATGATGTGTGGATGTTGTGTGTTGTTGTATGATGTGTGTGGATGTTGTGTGTTGTTGTATGATGTGTGTGGATGTTGTGTGTTGTTGTATGATGTGTGTGGATGTTGTGTGTTGTTGTATGATGTGTGGATGTTGTGTGTTGTTTGTATGATGTGTGGATGTTATGTGTTGTTGTATGATGTGTGTGGATGTTGTGTGTTGTTGTATGATGTGTGTGGATGTTGTGTGTTGTTGTATGATGTGTGGATGTTGTGTGTTGTTGTATGATGTGTGGATGTTGTGTGTTGTTTGTATGATGTGTGGATGTTATGTGTTGTTGTATGATGTGTGGATGTTGTGTGTTGTTGTATGATGTATGGATGTTGTGTGTTGTTGTATGATGTGTGGATGTTGTGTGTTGTTGTATGATGTGTGTGGATGTTGTGTGTTGTTGTATGATGTGTGGATGTTGTGTGTTGTTGTATGATGTATGGATGTTGTGTGTTGTTGTATGATGTGTGTGGATGTTGTGTGTTGTTGTATGATGTGTGTGGATGTTGTGTGTTGTTGTATGATGTGTGGATGTTGTGTGTTGTTGTATGATGTGTGGATGTTGTGTGTTGTTGTATGATGTGTGTGGATGTTGTGTGTTGTTGTATGATGTGTGTGGATGTTGTGTGTTGTTTGTATGATGTGTGGGTGTTGTGTGTTGTTGTATGATGTGTGTGGATGTTGTGTGTTGTTGTATGATGTGTGTGGATGTTGTGTGTTGTTGTATGATGTGTGTGGATGTTATGTGTTGTTGTATGATGTGTATGGATATTGTGTGTTGTTGTATGATGTGTGTGGATGTTGTGTGTTGTATGATGTGTATGGATGTTGTATGATGTGTGTGGATGTTATGTGTTGTTGTATGATGTGTGTGGATGTTGTGTGTTGTTGTATGATGTGTGTGGATGTTGTGTGTTGTTGTATGATGTGTGTGGATGTTGTGTGTTGTTGTATGATGTGTGGATGTTGTGTGTTGTATGATGTGTGGATGTTGTGTGTTGTATGATGTGTGTGGATGTTGTGTGTTGTTGTATGATGTGTGGATGTTGTGTGTTGTTGTATGATGTGTGTGGATGTTGTGTGTTGTTGTATGATGTGTGGATGTTGTGTGTTGTTGTATGATGTGTGGATGTTGTGTGTTGTTGTATGATGTGTATGGATGTTGTGTGTTGTTGTATGATGTGTGGATGTTGTGTGTTGTTGTATGATGTGTGTGGATGTTGTGTGTTGTTGTATGATGTGTGTGGATGTTGTGTGTTGTTGTATGATGTGTGTATGTTATGTGTTGTTGTATGATGTGTATGGATATTGTGTGTTGTTGTATAATGTGTGTGGATGTTGTGTGTTGTATGATGTGTATGGATGTTGTATGATGTGTGTGGATGTTGTGTGTTGTTGTATGATGTGTGTGGATGTTGTGTGTTGTTGTATGATGTGTGGATGTTGTGTGTTGTTGTATGATGTGTATGGATGTTGTGTGTTGTTGTATGATGTGTGGATGTTGTGTGTTGTTGTATGATGTGTGTGGATGTTGTGTGTTGTTGTATGATGTGTGGATGTTGTGTGTTGTTGTATGATGTGTGTGGATGTTGTGTGTTGTTGTATGATGTGTGGATGTTGTGTGTTGTTGTATGATGTGTGTGGATGTTGTGTGTTGTTGTATGATGTGTGTGGATGTTGTGTGTTGTTGTATGATGTGTGTGGATGTTGTGTGTTGTATGATGTGTGGATGTTGTGTGTTGTTTGTATGATGTGTGTGGATGTTGTGTGTTGTTGTATGATGTGTGGATGTTGTGTGTTGTTGTATGATGTGTGTGGATGTTGTGTGTTGTTGTATGATGTGTGTGGATGTTATGTGTTGTATGATGTGTGGATGTTGTGTGTTGTTTGTATGATGTGTGTGGATGTTGTGTGTTGTTGTATGATGTGTGTGGATGTTGTGTGTTGTTGTATGATGTGTGTGGATGTTGTGTGTTGTTGTATGATGTGTATGTGTGTGGGTGTTGTATGATGTGTATAGATTTTGTGTGTTGTTGTATGATGTGTGTGGATGGTGTGTGTTGTTGTATGATGTGTGTGGATGTTATGTGTTGTTTGTATGATGTGTGTGGATGTTATGTGTTGTATGATGTGTGTGGATGTTATGTGTTGTATGATGTGTATGGATGTTGTGTGTTGTTGTATGATGTGTGTGGATGGTGTGTGTTGTTGTATGATGTGTGTGGATGTTATGTGTTGTTTGTATGATGTGTGTGGATGTTATGTGTTGTATGATGTGTGTGGATGTTATGTGTTGTTTGTATGTGTGGAGAGTTTGTACCATTGGAGAGTTTTCACAAAATTATTTGAGGAGGTCAGTCACTTTCTGATCTGCCATAATGAAATATCTCAAATGAAGTTTGGCATGTTCTGTCCTTTTTGTTATAAAATGCCCGTGGCTATGCTGTGACTACTGTTGTTTGAGTTACTTATTGTTCTGGTTTAAGGATATTGTTTTTTAAAGAATGTGTTTTCAGAACATAAAACCGCAAAAAAATGCATAACTTGTTTTCAGTATGTATTCAACCTTTGAGTGAAGATTGATCAGCACCTATTGGTAGTTGAGAAGTGTATGCAATGCAGACCAACAACATCAAACAAGCTTCATCTTTCAGTTCAGAAGGAAGCCAGTTGTTTTGGTGAGCAAGATATGCCATACAAGGAAACTGTTTGACAAAAACTTTGTCCCATTCCCAAATGAGAAAATCACTTATTGCAGTTTGACACGAACGTTGTGCCATTCCTAAATGAGAAAATCACTTCTTGCAGTTTGGCACAAACGTTGTGCCATTCCTAAACAAGAAAATCACTTCTTGCAGTTTGACACGAACGTTGTGCCATTCCTTCACCAGATGAAAAATGGCAGCGCTGGCCCCACTACAAGCAACGGCAGCAGCAGCAGCTGGGAGGTGAAGCGAACAGCGCCCCCTCCAGGCATCAGCCCGGCGTGGAGTGTGGAAGGGCTGGATCCAGTGATGGGAGACCGCTTCGTAGAGGAGGAGGACCCGTGTCTGATTTGCACTGACGAGCTGTCGACCGCCCCTACCCTGGTCCTCGACTGTGGGCACCGCTTCCATGACCAGGTGAGTGTGTAGGGTGGGAGTGTGGGGGTTGGATATGTGTGAGGTGAAGGGTTTTAGTAGGGGAGTGGGTATGTGTGTGGGGAGGGGTGGAGGGGAGTTGGGGGGTGGGGGGTGGTAGGGGGTGGGTATGTATGTGTGTGTGTGGGGGGAAGGAGTTGGTAGGGGGTAGGTATGTGTGGGGGGAGGGGTTTTGGTAGGGGTGGGTGTGTGTGTATGTGTGTGTGTATTTGGGAGGGGGGTAGCTGTGTGTGTGTGTATTTGGGAGGGGTGTTTGTGTGTGTGTGTGGTTGGGAGGGGGTGTGTGTGTGTTTGGGAGGGGAGTTGTGTGTGTGTGTGTGTGTGTATTTGGGAGGGGGGTAGATGTGTGTGTGTGTATTTGGGAGGGGTGTTATTGTGTGTGTGGTTGGGAGGGTGTGTGTGTGTGTGTGTTTGGGAGGGGAGTTGATGTGTGTGTGTGTGTGTGTGTGTTTGTGTGTGTGTGTATTTGGGAGGGGGGTAGATGTGTGTGTGTGTATTTGGGAGGGGTGTTAGTGTGTGTGTGGTTGGGAGGGTGTGTGTGTGGGGGGGGGAGGGGAGTTAATGTGTGTGTGTTTGTGTGTGTGTGTGTGTGTGTGTTTGGGAGGGGGGTAGCTGTGTGTGTGTGTGTGTTTGGGAGGGGTGTTAGTGTGTGTGTGGTTGGGAGTGTGTGTGTGTGTGTGTGTGTTTGGGTGGGGGGTAGATGTGTGTGTGTGTATTTGGGAGGGGTGTTAGTGTGTGTGTGGTTGGGAGGGTGTGTGTGTGTTTGGGAGGGGAGGTGATGTGTGTGTGTGTGTGTGTGTTTGGGAGGGGTGTTGGTGTGTGTGTGTGGTTGGGAGGGTGTGTGTTTGTGTGTGTGTGTGTGTTTGTGTATTTGGGAGGGGGTAGATTGTGTGTGTGTGTGTATTTGGGAGGGGTGTTGGTGTGTGTGTGGTTGGGAGGGTGTGTGAGTGTGTGTGTGTGTGTGTATTTGGGAGGGGTGTAGATGTGTGTGTGTGTGTATTTGGGAGGGGGTGGTGTGTGTGTGTGTATTTGGGAGGGGTGTTGGTGTGTGTGTGGTTGGGAGTGTGTGTGTGTGTGTGTGTGTATTTGTATTTGGCAGGGGGGTGGAGTGTGTGTGGTGGGAGGGGGGAGTGTGTGGGTGGTGGGAGGGGGGAGTGTGTGGGTGGTGGGAGGGGGGATGTGTGATTGGGAGGGGGGGTTGATGTGTGTGGCCCCGGGGTGGGGTTGTTTGGGGGTGTAATTGCCATATGCATTGTGGGGGCAGAAGGACCAGAGTTATCTACCTTGCTCAGCATTGCTGACTTGCCTCCCTTCCTTCCTGTGTTGCAGTGTATCCGCGAATGGTTCAAGCAGCAGACGACTTGCCCCAAGTGTCGCTCCCACGCACCCCTGCAGGAAGACTTCCCCTTGTTGAAGTGACCCCCTCCCCCACTGAACCCCCCCCCCCACTGAAAACTCCACCCTCCCCCACTGAAAACTCTACCCTCCTGAAAACTCCACCCTCCCCCACTGAAAACTCCACCCTCCTGAAAACTCCACCCTCCCCCACTGAAAACTCCTGCCCCCCAGCTTTTTTTGTTTTTGTGTGTGTATTGTTTTGAATCATTTACCTGTTTGATTTTATGTGGATGGGTGGAGTTGTCTCAGACTATATATAGCTCTACTGCTGCTGTGTGAACTGTTGAACTGCTGTGTAACTGTTCAACTGCTGTGTGAATTGGCGAAAAAAATATATGGGGAGGGGAACTTGTATGTCACATTCGTTTTTTTTTGTTTTTTTTTAAATTTCATTTGATGATGAATTTTACAACCTGGGTGTTTTTTTTCCTGACATTGTGTTTAAAAAAAAAACTGTGGAACTTTTTTTTTTTTTTTTTTTTTTTTACAGCAAATTTCTGGAACTACCATGACTGTAATGGTGTTATTGAAAATGAAAGTTTTTTTTAAACGCCGTGTGTGAACATCTTTGCGTTTCTGTCTCTCTGTCTCTGTCTCTCTCTTATATGATACACGCATAATTTCACATGCATGCAGAATCATGAACATTAAAAAAAAAAGAAGAAGAAATCCAATTGTTACAGTTCTTAGAAATTAGCTCATGCATATTTGGGAGAGTCCCTATTAATAAGAATTAGATAACTAAAACCAGAGAGAGAGAGAGAGTGGTAGAGAGAAAGACAGACAGAGAGAGAAAGACAACTAAGTTTGTACCAACCTCTGCTGTAAGTACTGAAACACCATGAAAAAGCGAAACAACATTTATTATGATGGGTGAGAAGGTAATAATAAATAAAATCAAATCCTAAAAAGCGAAAAAAAGATGTGTTAAAGAACTGGCCTGTGTGAAATTTTGCAAAAGTGCTTTTTTTCCCGTTGGGTTCTATTTCATGACCATTTCAGTAAAAAGCATAAATATACGTCGTCGTTCTCTTCATTTTGCATCCAGACAGAAACCAGACAGAATTTACATCTCTTACCGTCAACAGTTTTTTGTCTCTTTCTGAACTATAGTTTTTGCAAGTATTGAGAGTTTTATTCAAATATGAAACCATTTTAGCTTAACATCTCCATTTTCAAAAAGACCTTTCCCCCCCTAATCAATTCTTAATGTAACCTTTAAAGAATACAAACTACTTTATTATCTCAATAAGAGAAATGTTGACTGTTTTAAAGAGCTGTTTGGGTCTAGACCATTTGAAATGTGGTCAAGTTGCTTGCCATTCTCTACCAAAAGCAGGTTTTTTTTAATCAACATTTGTTTGCTTACAATCAAGTATTATATATTATTTGTACGCTGACAATCTTAACGTTGTTTTTTTTTTTAAATGGCTGTTTTAATAGCTGTTATGAAACATGCATAAATGATAAAATCCACATTAACAGATTCCCTGAATCATGAACATATATTGTGATGTATTCATGCACGCACACTGGAATCAAGACAATTAAATCCTTCCAGCTCTCATCGAGTTACAAAGGAAGCTAAGTGACATTTGTTTTATTTTTTTGCGACAATTAAAATGAAATTTAAAACAGCCAGTAACAGATGCATGTTTGATTTGAGTTTGTTTCAGAGCATGCAGTGTCATGAAACAAGAGTTTGTTTTGAGTGTGAATGTGTTTGGAGTGTGTGTTGGGCATATTTGTGAGGGAGAAGGGGAGTGTATGTTTTTGTTTCGTATCATGTTTTGTATTTCCTCAACAGCTCTACGATCTTTCTCTGACTGTTAACTTCTGAACATTCCTCTCGTCAATACAAAAACCTATGATGAACACTCTTACCTCTTTGCTGCTCCTCGTATCTGGAACAACTTTCCACATCGGATCTGTTCATCTGACATGGTCTCAACATTGGAACAGTTTACCTGATGATGTAGTGGAGGCCAAGACCATCGACACTTTCGTGTCAAGGGCCTCTGCATTTCAACTTCAATATGACAGCACTCTTTTCTTTTTCTTTCTTTTTTTTTTTTGGTCAGGGCCCAGGCTCCCCTGGCTGAACCAGGGGTGCTTAATGGTCGTGGTTCTGTGTTTTGGAGGTTTTTTTGTTTGTATTTTTGTTAGATCAGACCCCCTCTCTTCAAGTGACAGAATAATCAAATGATGATTGTAATTTCTAACGAGGAAGATGAAGTTTCTTTTGTTCCTTGGTTAAAACTCGTCTTTTCAAAAATCTCTCTCTTTTCTTCTGGTTTGTCAGATTTATCCATAAGACAGTTATGCACCACAAGGGCCCAGTACATCCATATTCGTGATTTCTTTTTTTCTTTCTTTTTTTTTTTTTTTTGTCCAATTTTCCCTCTCTTAGGTGATCTTCTGGCCAAGACTGTTTACACATACCCAGATTCAAACATTCCACTGTCGGCTGCCACTCTTTGTCCGTCTCTGGACATTGCAATTGGAATGAACTTCCTCTTTCACTTCGTCAAGTCTCCACACTCGGCTCTTTCAGGTCTGGCCTTAAAACCAATCTATTTCCAAAATAGCCTCCCTCCCCTGCCTCTTCCTTGTCTTCAGTTTCCCCAGTTAGAGTTATGCATGCATGTGAATGACTGGTGCGAAAGCGCTTTGATTTGTCTCTGCAGAAGATTTAACGCTATGTAAATACTGATTATTATTATTACTGTGAAGAGCATCACCTGCCTTCCACTTTGCAGATGCGTCTTTGGGTGTGTTGCTCTAATTTCCTGACCAGCACTGCAAGTGTCTGTGTTTCTCAGGCCTGGTTGATGTGGGAAAATCATTATGATAAGAAGTGTAGAGTACAGCCTTGTCATGTAGTCCAAAACCTAAATGGACCTCCATAGCAGCATCATCATCATCGTCGTCATCCTCCATCATCGAAAAGAAAAAAAGGGTCGCAAATTAAGTTGCCTTTCATGCCCTGCTCCCATGGTGACCTCAATTTTGATACCCCTCCACTTCCGTGCTTGGTTTGAGTCCTGTCAATGTTTTCAGTGTTTGCACATTGATGGGGGGCTGTTGTTGGAGGAAGGTGGTGACGGTCTGCACTCTGAGAGGGAGGGGGGGGACGCTCACTTCGTCTGGCTCCGAAACTAAGCCATTATTGTCAGTAGGGGGCTTAGTAGGTGCTATCCTATGTACGGTAAATCAGAACACAACTACACTACTGAACACCACCATCAATGAGCTCATGTACGTTCATATGTTTATATGTATTTGACTGTGCTTTCATATATGTGAAACTGCATGTCTGGTGCATTTCTGTTATGCATGTGTGGATGTATGTGTGAATGTGTGTCTTCATATTTTACATTTATTTGCTTATTTATCACCATTGTTGTCTTATTTATTTATTTATTTATGTTTTATTATTATCATTTTATTAGTATTACTAATATTATTACTACTACCTTTTTCTATATTATAATTATTATTTATTTATTTATTTATTTATGCAAGCTTATCTATTATTTATTCCCCCGTTTTTGTTTTTTTTTGTGTGTGTGTGTGTTCTCAAGGCCTGACTAAGCGCGTTGGGTTACGCTGCTGGTCAGGCATCTGCTTGGCAGATGTGGTGTAGCGTATATGGTTTTGTCCGAACGCAGTGACGCCTCCTTGAGCTACTGAAACTGAAACTGAACACCACCCAAGTGACTCAGCAGCAGAGGGTCTCCTCTGGTGCGTGGCCTCCTGGTGATCTAACATGAATGGTTCCCTGTGGACTGCCAACGCTAGGACTGTGACAGAAGAAGCCGGGTGTGGTGTGTGTGGGGGGCTGGGAATGAGCAGCATGGGAGTGATGCCACTCAAACGCTGCACAGGATGGGGCAGCACAAAAACATGTTCATCCAATCCACATGTATTCTCACTGAACGATAATTCATCCAATCCACATGTATTCTCACTGAACGATAATTGATACCATTCATGCTTCTGTGTCACAGACTTTTTGACTGACACATTTTTATTTTGGGTCATTTATTTTTCCATATTGTACAAGCTCAAAATGCTGCTTCCAAACGTAAGAAGACCAATGATATACCAGCTAAAACTTCTTCACAGTTCTGATGACAATCTGTTGAAACTAATTTCAAGCAAGACCGAAAAGTCTAAGAAAAAAGTAATACACAGTATGTATGAGTGAGTATCAAATAGCTTTTACTTCAATAATCATTTTTATTTTCCAGTTAATAAAAATCATGTTTACCGATTTTAGGTTAATAAATAACAGTTTAAAAGTGGAAGAGAGAAAAAAGTAGACACATCAACAGAATAGAAAATCTCTCAAAACAGCCGTGTACACTTTTATTCAGTTTACGCAAAGCAAACCTCCAATCAGTGAAAACAATTTAAAAAAGAAGAAAAAAAAACCACAATCAAAATAATGCGCCATAGTTTCTTTCCTGGTGCAAAACATGTTACAACAACGCTCTTTCGAAATACTCTGCCCTTTGTTACGTGTTACAACCAAGCACTTTTGGATTTATCGGCCCTCTGCTGCATTGGGAACAATAACGACCCAAAACAACACCACCAGCATATCACAGTCACGTTGTCCAGGTCCCCCCACCAACATACCTCCCCCCCCTCCTCCCTGCTAGCCATCACATCACAATTTTTCAGGTAGGTTACAACACATCAACTGCAGCGTCAGTCAACAAGTCGACGACGAAATCACACCAGTTCAAACAGACAGAGAGATAGTGAAGGAACAAGAGCGTTGCGGCGCCGGTGGATAAAATGAGGGAGAAAGGTGCCGGAAGGAAGGAGGGAGGATTGTGGGAAGGCGAGTTAGGCGGCAGCGTGCTGAGGCTGGTGCACCTTTCGCTCCACGCCGGCCAGGTACTTGTCCGGAATGCCGGCGTCTCTGTGTGGGGGGGACAGAAAGGAAATCGCTCAGTGCTCGCCAAGTCTCTCCAGTCTTCACCCACACGCACGCACATGTACACACACATAACCAACACACACACACACACACACACACACATCTGACAACAGCTGTGAAGGAAAAAATTCTGAACATGTCAGTTCTTAAAACCACACACACACACACATGGATAACAACTTTTTCTGCTATAGTCCTGTCTTGTCTTTTTTTTCTCTCTATCTGCAAAAGAGTGGAAAAGGAACACTAACTCTGCATTCACTGGACTCCAGCTGCTTCCCTTTGAAATTGGAGGGGTGAAAAAAGAAGTCATGCACATTATTTTTATCCCTTTCTACTCCCTTTCCCTACACACCCTCTTTCCACCTTCCAACCACCAAACCTCTCCAAGCCACAACTCGCCATTTTTTTGGTGCACTCAGCCACCAGTTTTGATCATCATTTTTTCGGTTTTCCTTCAAAACAAAACAACACAGTGGCTGACTCAGTTTAGGTCAGTGAGAAAATTCTTTAAAAATATGTGTATATACATATACTGCTTTCACTTTCACACAGCGACTTACTTGGATCAGGTAAGTGTGAAAATATGAAATATGTACAAACAAAATCAACTTTCACTTTTACATTGTGACTGACTCGGGTCAAGTAAACCAGAGAGAAAAAAAAAATCATATCTGGACCTGGTTTTCCTGTGTATGCTTTTGACTTGTTAGTTCACACTTTTGTTTTTCCTTTTCTTTAAGTAAACAGTTCTAACCCATCACTGAAACAGCATGCCACCCCCACACCCCCACAAGAAATCAACAACCACAAACTACCGAAGTTTCCATTCATTCATTTTTAAAGAGGTATTTTACAACTTATAAAAATGTTTGCACATATATGTTCCTTTCTATGTTTACAGCGACTGTCTGTCTTCACCTATATAATTCTATGTCTCCACCAACACAAATAAAACACAAACACACGTTTTCTTGTGTATAACATAACCATCATACACACCTCTACACACAAAGCACACATCCAAGATCATACTCACAGACACAATTTCTCATGTGCAGATCATATACACATGCTTACACCCATGATTAAGACACACACACACACATAGAGAATACACACTCGCCCCAAATACAAATCTTTTAACACTATTATTTTCTGTGATGGCACAAAACAAACGAAATACGTTATCAGTTTAACTAGAAAAAGCTCTAATTTATTTATGATAAGCAAGTGACTTCTAGTTTGGAAAATAAGCATGCAAAAATAAGAGATCAAAAATGATAATATATATATTTTTAACAACAGAAACAAACAACCCCCCCAGCCACCCCTCTGAGCATTAAGTATCACAAAGATTAGTTCACTAAATGAGGAAGTTTGAAAAAGCCTGAAAAGACACACTGATCATTTCTGTTGAGCAGTTGTTGCTTTTTGCACAGTTCAACAAGTGTTAGCTGCATCCCTTGGTTTTGGAAATCTCTACCACAAAATATCACACACTGTTCCATAATTAAATCTTTCAAGTCTAATCTTAGAACACACTTGTCCAGACAATATATTAAAACTACAGACCCCCCCCCACCCCCCCTTAAACCCCTCCCAAAATCATCTATGTGTATGTGTGAGCGTCAAATTGTTTTTGTGGAGGTGTGGGGGGTGGGGTGAGGTGAGAGAGGTGTGTGAGTCATGAGTGATGTTACACTGTCTTCAAAATAGTATTTTCAGCTACTCTGTGTACATTTTCAAAAAATATTCCTGTATCTTAGTCCTGCAGTAAGAGCCACAAGGCACGTGCAACTTAAAGACACATCATTTTTAACAGTACTGATATTATTATCATCATATTATCATCATCATTATTATTATATCTAATGGCAAGAAACTGCATGCAAAATGTTAGTGCAGCTAAAATGGAAGTATCAGTGACGCAGCAGAAAGGCTGAATTTCCCTGGTGGAAATCTCCTGACCTGAAGTATGGCCTTGTACAAAAAACACACCCCAACACACCCCACCTTTCTCTTTCAAAGGTATGATCGTCAGTCAAGTCTGACAATGACCATCCCAACAGCAAAGGAAGCAATTGCTGTTTCAACTATCTGGGCTAGAATTTGATTATAGTGAAGAGTGTCTTGCTCAAGTTACATCCCCACTCTCTTGGGCAAGAGGGTTTTAGGAGAGTTGGCATTAGGATGGTGCCAACTAGCCCCAAAGGCTGCGACATTAAGAACAAGCCAAATCTTACCCTTCTAATTTGAGAGTCATAGTCCTTCACAAAAGGCTAAACTGTAAATGAATTCCCATTGTTGTGGAGAAACCATTGATCATAAAGATCTCGCTCACATCAGCCAAAAGATGACTGATGAAAAGAGAGACAACACACACCAATAATCTCACGAAAACTGAGTGCCACAACACTGAGGATATTTCTACCAGCTTTCTCTCAAGATGTGTCACATTACTGTGGATATCAAATCCAGCAGCCAGTGGAATTCTGGGTCCACAATATTCATTTGGTACCTGAACATTCATGGGGTGGTGGGCCAGCAGTAACGCATCAACCCAGGACGCCAGAGAATCTGACTGCACGGGATCGAGTCCCACAATCACCAGCACTTTCTCCCCCTCCACCAGACCTTGAGCGGTGGTCTGGACACTGGTCATATGAACCAGACAACAAACTGAGGGCCTGTGTGCAGCATGCACTTCGCCCATGCTAAAGAACCCACGGCAACAACAGGGCTGTCCCTGGCAGAATTGTGAAGAAAAGCCCACTCTGATATACACTGCTGTGCAAATGACTCTGTAAACCGCTCAGAGCTCACTATCTGATCAAAGACAAAAGCAGAGAACGAAATTATCAGGAGCATCAGTTTGCAGAGCATGCAACAGATATGTACATACAGGCATGCGGGACACTCACAGACACGCATATGCACACGTTTACACACATACACAAAGCAAAAAAAAGCACAGGCTGATTTTCCCCACACACATGGCTGGTGTGACGCCAAGTAATGATCCCCACCCCAAGTCAACCCCAGGGAGTGTTTTGGGGAAGGCTTAAAATCCCTCTTGTTGGCTGGACTCACCACTGAAATAAACATTTGATCAACTACTATATAACTGGTGAAACAAACAGTGTGGGGTCAGTTTGGGCCAGCCCCTCAACACCCCCAGTCCTGGTCCCCAAAGTGCTCTGGGCCAGCCCCTCAACACCCCCAGTCCTGGTCCCCAAAGTGCTCTGGGCCAGCCCCTCAACACCCCCAGTCCTGGTCCCCAAAGTGCTCTGGGCCAGCCCCTCAACACCCCCAGTCCTGGTCCCCAAAGTGCTCTGGGCCAGCCCCTCAACACCCCCAGTCCTGGTGCCCAAAGTGCTCTGTGCCAGCCCCTCAACACCCCCAGTCCTGGTCCCCAAAGTGCTCTGTGCCAGCCCCTCAACACCCCCAGTCCTGGTCCCCAAAGTGCTCTGTGCCAGCCCCTCAACACCCCCAGTCCTGGTCCCCAAAGTGCTCTGTGCCAGCCCCTCAACACCCCCAGTCCTGGTCCCCAAAGTGCTCTGTGCCAGCCCCTCAACACCCCCAGTCCTGGTCCCCAAAGTGCTCTGTGCCAGCCCCTCAACACCCCCAGTCCTGGTCCCCAAAGTGCTCTGTGAGGAGTCATGTGGGCCGCTGTCTTTTCCACTCCAAACAGACATCAGGGCAAAACCACATCAACTCCACACTAACACACACAGTGTATTTAGGGCAAGCCCAAAATAACTGTATGGGGTAGTCAATCTGATACACACAGTCAACTGTGAACTTCATCGGATTAATTCTATCTGTCAGTACACTTCTGTTGAAACAATAAAAACTCTTATTTCTGCTTTTGTGCTGTCACGAATCTACTACTGTAATTCTCTTCTCACAGGCTATCCACACAATCTTCTTCAGTGAATTCAAAATCTTCAAAACAATGCTGCCCGTCTGACTCTCAGAGTCCCACGTACAGATCACCTTTCTCCTCACCTCCATTGGCTCCCCACTGAAGCGAGAATTAAATACAAAGTTGCGTGTCTCTGCTGTTCTGCTTTCCACTCCACAGAACCTACATATCTTTCTGACCTATCAGTGTTTACAGTCCCGCAAGAAATCTCCGCTCTTCCTCTGACTGAAACTTCCTTGTGTCAATACAAGAACCTGTGGTGAACGTTCTTTCTTCTTTGCTGTTCCTCATATTTGGAACAACCTTTTTCATCATATCTGTGCATATCATTCTATCTCTGCCCTTCGCTCTTCATGAAACTTTGGATGCATGGTGAGTGGCAGAGGGAGAGAAGGGGGAGGGAGGGGATTTGAGAAAGAGTGGTCATGAATGATCCATGTAATTTGAAACTTTTTCTTTCATGTTAAGTGCCCTGAGCTCTTGGGGAGAAAGGGCGCTATATAAATGTTCATTACTATTATTATTATTATTATGGGAGAGTATTAACAGCACCTGAGCACTACCAACCCGGACGTAACCCCTTGCAGTCTTTATCAAACAAGCGACAGAGACATTTTAGGTCCTGCCTCAAAAGGACCCCCTCAAGATCTGCACGTACTAACACACATTTCTCGAAAAAGAAAACACATCCCCACCGAAAACAGGGCATGGGTTGGAATTAAAACAACAAAAACACAAAAACAAAAACGAAAACCTGGTCTGTCCTGAAAGAACAGCAATGGCAGGTTTCCTGGGCTGTATAGAAAGGAGTCAGACTGGCGTGTGTTGGGAGTCACCCCAGGCGCTACACAAGCAAGCCGTCTAAGCGGGCACAGCAAGGAAAGGACAGTGCAAACACTCTAACTGTGGCCCTACCCCTTCCCCCTCCACCACACCCCAAACAGGACACCACCGTCGTAAAGAGATGCACCACAGTACTGACAAAAAACAACAACAATGACAACACACAACAGACACAAACTACAACCCTTCCACCACCCCCTCCCCCCTTCCCCAACCCTCCCCCGCCACCCACATAACTTGACCAGGTGTAGTGCCATCACAGAGTCAGGGCCCAGGAGAGATAAAGGAAATGATGATGATGATAGCAGCAATGACGACGATACTACCCAGTGACTGGTGGCTGACTCACACACATCATTTACATTGTTAACACTGAACGGGTGCTCCGGCCAGCCCCGCCCTATGCACAACATGCTGCAGGTATTTCTCTGGAAGGCCCGCCTCCCTGAAAGAGAAAGCATGGCAACGGGGGTGTTAGCCACAACACGCCGTCAATCACCCGGGGCAGGGTGGGGGGAGAGGGGGGTAGGATGGTGTCAAGACAACCAATCACACGATTGTTTCACTCACTCTCTCACACACACACACACACACACACACACACTCACTCACACACACACACACACACACTCACACACACTCACACACACACACACTCACACACACACACACACACTCACACACACACACTCCCTCCCCCCACCCCCCTCTCTCACGCACACACAGAGACAGAGGGAGCTTGGGGGTGGTTACATAAGATAACACTATCACAAGTGTCAACCTACAAGTGAGCACACCTCTCAGTCTGCATCTGAAAGACAAGACAGCATGGGGCACTCTAGGAAATGAAACACACACACACACACAATCTGTCAAGCAATCTGTCTGGTGCACTGAAAAAGAACCCATGGCAACGAGAGTGTTGTCCCCAGGCAAAATTATGTAAAAAGAAATCCAGTCTGATAGGTACACAAATATGAAAGCATGCACTCAAGGCCTGACAAGCGTGTTGGGTTATGCTGCTGGTCAGGCATCTGCCTAGCAGATGTGGTGTAGTGTATATGGATTTGTCTGAACGCAGTGACGCCTCACTGAGAAAGTGAATCTTTCAGCTATAAACACTGACCTCAGAGTGACAGTGGAGGGGTGCAGAGAGAGCTAGCAATCCCAATTATAACATCAAGAGAATCACCAAAGGATTGAAGCAAGGCGTGATGTGTTGCTATTTGTTTTCATTTTTAAATATCATGCTTCACATGCACCAAAACAAAAGCCAATGAAGACTCTATGAGTCGAAGTACTCAACTTTTCCTCTCCCAAGTGGGTTCATAATTTTTTCCTCGGGTTTTTTGGAAGCCTATGAAGGTTTGCTTTTCCACCTTTCTCTTCCTGTTTCTTTCTTACGCACACACACACACACACACACACACATGCAAATATGCGCATACATACATAAACACACACACACACACACACGAACTCAGCATATACTCAATTCTGTCTGTTTCTCTCACA
>NC_134909.1:3411085-3433585 GCF_041734735.1 Babylonia areolata
TGGGCTAGAATCTGATTATAGTGGAGACTGTCTTGCCCAAGTTACACCCCCCTCTCGGCCAAGAGGGTTTTAGGACAGTCGGCATTGGGATGGTTCCCACAGGCCAATTCACCCCCAAGACTGCAGCACTTTTGAGCCAGTGCAATTTTGCCTCCTTGTTTGACAGTCATAGTCCTTCACAAAAGACTACGCTGTAAATGATTTCCCATTGCAATAGTGATACCACTGATAATACAGCTCTCACTTTGCTGTTGGCCCGACTGTCTATAGTCAGGTACCCATTCATACCTGGGTGGAGTGAGGAAAACCGGAGTACAGGGCCTTTCCCCCCCAGCACAAAACACAACACCATGCCAAACTGGCGTCTCCAACCCAGATCACTGAATGAAAAATCCACTGCCTCACTGATACCGCCACGGTGTCTCTGACAAAGCTGTAGTGGTAGCAATCGCTTTGCACAGCCCTTCAATCGCTTTGCACAGCCCTTTGCACATCTCAAAGTGCTTTGCAATAACAAACTGTATGCTGATCAGTCAGACACATAACACACACAAACCCATCCATGCAGTAAAACATGCGCAAGTGGTCATACATGCACAAGCACGCACGCCTACACACACGCAACGGCATGCACTTGCATGCAAGCACGAACACACAGACCCACAAACAACACCCCCCACCCCCTCCTACGAACCACCCACCCACACTCAGCCCAACACTCCCACTCACCCTGAGGTGTGTCTGTTCTGATTTCCTCTTTTCCACCGCGGCCTGATCCTCCTCCATCAGTTTTTCTATGTACCTGTAACCCAGGTCACGCTGGTATATCAGCATTATTCTCATCACATCACTTGATGTACCTGTAACCCAGGTCACGCCGGTATATCAGCATTATTCTCATCACATCACTTGATGTACCTGTAACCCAGGTCACGCCGGTATATCAGCATTATTCTCATCACATCACTTGATGTACCTGTAACCCAGGTCACGCCGGTATATCAGCATTATTCTCATCACATCACTTGATGTACCTGTAACCCAGGTCACGCCGGTATATCAGCATTATTCTCATCACATCACTTGATGTACCTGTAACCCAGGTCACGTCGGTATATCAGCATTATTCTCATCACATCACTTGATGTACCTGTAACCCAGGTCATGCCAGTATATCAGCATTATTCTCATCACATCACTTGATGTACCTGTAACCCAGGTCACGCCGGTATATCAGCATTATTCTCATCACATCACTTGATGTACCTGTAACCCAGGTCACGCCGGTATATCAGCATTATTCTCATCACATCACTTGATGTACCTGTAACCCAGGTCACGCCGGTATATCAGCATTATTCTCATCACATCACTTGATGTACCTGTAACCCAGGTCACGCCGGTATATCAGCATTATTCTCATCACATCACTTGATGTACCTGTAACCCAGGTCACGCCGGTATATCAGCATTATTCTCACCACATCACTTGATGTATCTGTAACCCATGTCATGCAAGTATATCAGCATTATTCTCATCACATCACTTAATGTACCTGTAACCCATGTCATGCAAGTATATCAGCATTATTCTCATCACATCACTTAATGTACCTGTAACCCAGGTCACGCCGGTATATCAGCATTATTCTCATCACAACACAGTTTATTTCTGAAGCTTTAATAGTTGGTGAGAAATGAACTGATAGTCACTTGAGAAAAAAACCCCATCACAATCATTTATCTGGCTCCAGTCCAACAGGTAACAATACTGTGTACCGGAAAAACCAGTGCAGTAGTTATCAAGCCCATTCCTTTGCAGCAACGAAGGAGGAATTGGTTGACTCATGCATTTGCATGATATTATGTCATCATCGCCATCATCGTCATCACCACCATCACCACCACCATCCTCGGTACCCCCCACCCCCACCCCCCTACCTCTGCATCTGGATGTTCTCCTGGTCCTTGCGCTCCAGCTCAAACAGTCTCTCCTGCTCGTTCTCGTGGATCTGCTCCATCAGCTTGGCGGCTCCCATCAGCTGCTCATCCTTCCTCTTCTTCTCCACCTCCTCCTGCACCTCGATGGCTGCCTGGCGGTCCACCTGGACACACACACACTGGGTCAGGGGGCTGGGGGCTGGAGGGGTGAGTGGGGGAGGGGGTGTAGGTGTGGGGGTGAGGGGGGCTGGGTGTGTGGGTGGACAGGAGTGCCTTCCCTTCCTTCATCTTTCTCCTCTATCGTCTGTGGCCAGCCACCGGTCAGACCACCTGGGAGAAAGGCAGAAGAGGTGACAGACAGACAGACAGACAGACAGACAGACTGACAGACAGACAGACAGACAGACAGGCTGACAGACAGACAGACAGACAGACAGACAGACAGACACAGACAGACAGACAGACTGACAGACAGACAGACAGGCTGACAGACAGACAGACAGACTGACAGACAGACAGGCTGACAGACAGACAGGCTGACAGGCAGACAGACAAACAGACTGACAGACAGACACAGACAGACAGACAGACAGACACAGACAGACATACATACATACACAGACTGACACACAGACACAGACAGATGTCTACCACACAGACTGAAACAGACATACACAGACAGACGTACAACAGACAGACACACAATGACAGACTTTCAACAGATATACATACATACAGCAGACAGACACACACCAGACAGATATACAATAGAGAATGACATACCACAGACAGACATACCACAGACAGACATACCACAGACAGACATACCACAGACAGACATACAATAGAGACAGACATACCACAGACATACAATAGAGACAGACATACCACAGACAGACATACAATAGAGACAGACATACCACAGACATACAATAGAGACAGACATACCACAGACATACAATAGAGACAGACATACCACAGACAGACATACCACAGACAGACATACAATAGAGACAGACATACCACAGACAGACATACAATAGAGACAGACATACCACAGACAGACATACCACTGACAGACATACAATAGAGACAGACATACCACAGACAGACATACAATAGAGACAGACATACCACAGACAGACATACAATAGAGACAGACATACCAAAGACAGACATACAATAGAGACAGACATACCACGGACAGATATACAATAGAGACAGACATACCAAAGACAGACATACAATAGAGACAGACATACCAAAGACAGACATACAATAGAGACAGACATACCACAGACAGACATACAATAGAGACAGACATACCACGGACAGACATACAATAGAGACAGACATACCACAGACAGACATACAATAGAGACAGACATACCACAGACAGATATACAATAGAGACAGACATACAACAGACAGATATACAATAGAGACAGACATACAACAAACAGATATACAATAGAGACAGACATACCACAGACAGACATACAATACAGACAGACATACCACAGACAGACAATACAATAGAGACAGACATACAATAGAGACAGACATACCACAGACAGACATACAATACAGACAGACATACCACAGACAGACATACAATAGAGACAGACATACCACAGACAGACATACAATAGAGACAGACATACCACAGACAGACACACAATACAGACAGACATACCACAGACAGACATACAATAGAGACAGACATACCACAGACAGACATACAATAGAGACAGACATACAATAGAGACAGACATACCACAGACAGACATACCACAGACATACAATACAGACAGACATACCACAGACAGACATACCACAGACAGACATACAATAGAGACAGACATACCACAAACAGATATACAATAGAGACAGACATACAATAGAGACAGACATACCACAGACAGACATACAATAGAGACAGACATACCACAGACAGACATACAATAGAGACAGACATACCACAGACAGACATACAATAGAGACAGACATACAATAGAGACAGACATACCACAGACAGACATACCACAGACATACAATACAGACAGACATACCACAGACAGACATACCACAGACAGACATACCACAGACATACAATACAGACAGACATACCACAGACAGACATACCACAGACAGACATACAATAGAGACAGACATACCACAAACAGATATACAATAGAGACAGACATACAATAGAGACAGACATACCACAAACAGACATACAATAGAGACAGACATACCACAGACAGACATACAATAGAGACAGACATACAATAGAGACAGACATACCACAGACAGACATACCACAGACATACAATACAGACAGACATACCACAGACAGACATACCACAGACAGACATACAATAGAGACAGACATACCACAAACAGATATACAATAGAGACAGACATACAATAGAGACAGACATACCACAGACAGACATACAATAGAGACAGACATACCACAGACAGACATACAATAGAGACAGACATACAACAAACAGACATACAATAGAGACAGACATACCACAGACATACAATAGAGACAGACATACCACAGACAGATATACAATAGAGACAGACATACCACAGACAGACATACAATAGAGACAGACATACAACAAACAGACATACAATAGAGACAGACATACCACAGACATACAATAGAGACAGACATACAACAAACAGACATACAATAGAGACAGACATACCACAGACAGACATACAATAGAGACAGACATACCACAGACAGACATACCACTGACAGATATACAATAGGGACAGACATACCACAGACAGACACACAATACAGACAGACATACCACAGACAGACAATACAATAGAGACAGACATACCACTGACAGACATACAATACAGACAGACATACCACAGACAGACATACCACAGACATACAATAGAGACAGACATACCACTGACAGACATACCACAGACAGACATACAATAGAGACAGACATACCACAGACAGACATACAATAGAGACAGACATACCACAGACAGACATACCACAGACAGACATACCACAGACAGACATACAATAGAGACAGACATACCACAGACAGACATACAATAGAGACAGACATACCACAGACATACAATAGAGACAGACATACCACAGACAGACATACAATAGAGACAGACATACCACAGACAGACATACAATAGGGACAGACATACCACAGACAGACATACAATAGGGACAGACATACCACAGACAGACATACAATAGGGACAGACATACCACAGACATACAATAGAGACAGACATACCACAGACATACAATAGAGACAGACATACCACAGACAGACATACAATAGAGACAGACATACCACAGACAGACATACAATAGAGACAGACATACCACAGACATACAATAGAGACAGACATACCACAGACAGACATACAACAGAGACAGACATACCACAGACAGACATACAATAGAGACAGACATACCACAGACAGACATACAATAGGGACAGACATACCACAGACATACAATAGAGACAGACATACCACAGACAGACATACAATAGGGACAGACATACCACAGACAGACATACAATAGAGACAGACATACCACTGACAGACATACAATAGAGACAGACATACCACAGACAGACATACAATAGAGACAGACATACCACAGACAGACATACAATAGGGACAGACATACCACAGACAGACATACAATAGAGACAGACATACCACAGACAGACATACAATAGAGACAGACATACCACAGACAGACATACCATAGAGACAGACATACCACAGACAGATATACAACAGAAATGCACACACAGACAGGCATACAACAGACACACAATAGAGACAGACATACCACAGACAGACATACCACAGACATACCACAGACAGACATACAATAGAGACAGACATATAATAGAGACAGACATACCACAGACAGACAATACAATAGAGACAGACATACAATAGAGACAGACATACCACAGACAGACATACAATAGAGACAGACATACCACAGACAGACATACAATAGAGACAGACATACCACAGACAGACATACAATAGAGACAGACATACCACTGACAGACATACCTCTGACAGATATACAATAGGGACAGACATACCACAGACAGACATACAATAGAGACAGACATACCACAGACAGACATACAATAGAGACAGACATACCACAGACAGACATACAATAGAGACAGACATACCACAGACAGACATACAATAGAGACAGACATACCACAGACAGACATACAATAGAGACAGACATACCACAGACAGACATACAATAGAGACAGACATACCACAGACAGACATACAATAGGGACAGACATACCACAGACAGACATACAATAGAGACAGACATACCACAGACAGACATACAATAGAGACAGACATACCACAGACAGACATACAATAGGGACAGACATACAATAGAGACAGACATACCACAGACATACATACAATAGAGACAGACATACCACAGACAGACATACAATAGAGACAGACATACAATAGAGACAGACATACCATAGACAGACATACCACAGACAGACATACCACAGACAGACATACAATAGAGACAGACATACCACAGACAGACATACAATAGAGACAGACATACCACAGACATACATACAATAGAGACAGACATACCACAGACAGACATACAATAGGGACAGACATACAACAAACAGATATACAACAGAAATGCACACACAGACAGGCATACAACAGACACACACAGACAGACATACAATTCAGACAGACATACAACAGACAGACATACACAACCAGCCAAACACAATCAGACCGACTAAAAGACAGACAGAGGGACGGAGAATATTCTTCGTTCGTGGGCTGCAACTCCCACATTCACTTGTATGTACACGAGTGGACTTCTGCATGCATGACCATTTTAACCCCACCATGTAGGCAGCCATACTCCGTTTTCAGGGATGTGCATGCTGGGTATTCTTGTTTCCATAACCCATCGAACGCTGACATGGATTATAGGATCCTTATTTGATCTCCTGCTTGCGTATACACACATGAAGGGGGTTCAGGCACAAGCAGGTCTGAATATACGTTGACCTGGGGTGTTGGTGGAAAAAATCTCCACCCTTTATCCACCAGGTGCTGTTACCGAGATTCAAACCCGGGACCCTCAGATTGAAAGTCCATCGCTTTAACCACTGGGCTGCTGCAGCGGGCAGGGCGGGGGCTTGGGGGGGGGGGGGGGGGGGGGGGGGGGGGGGGGGGGCCGGGGGGGGCAGTACCTCCATCATGGTATCCAGCCTCTTCTCCTCATCAACCAACTCTCGGGAGATCTGCCCCTTCTCCAGAATCTGGGCGTCACGGATGGCGTGGCACTTGGCGTTCAGGATCAGCTGTTGGCACACACCAAGCATACATTGAGGCATCTGTGTCAAATGTACACACACCATGCATACACTGAGGCATCTGTGTCAAATGTACACACACCATGCATACACTGAGGCATCTGTGTCAAATGTACACACACCATGCATACACTGAGGCATCTGTGTCAAATGTACACACACCATGCACACATAGAGGCATCTGTGTCAAATGTACACACACCATGCATACACTGAGGCATCTGTGTCAAATGTACACACACCATGCACACATAGAGGCATCTGTGTCAAATGTACACACACCATGCATACACTGAGGCATCTGTGTCAAATGTACACACACCATGCACACATAGAGGCATCTGTGTCAAATGTACACACACCATGCACACAGAGGTATCTGTGTCAAATGTACACACACCATGCATACATTGAGGCATCTGTGTCAAATGTACACACATCATGCATACATTGAGGCATCTGTGTCAAATGTACACACACCATGCACACATAGAGGTATCTGTGTCAAATGTACACACACCATGCATACATTGAGGCATCTGTGTCAAATGTACACACATCATGCATACATTGAGGCATCTGTGTCAAATGTACACACACCATGCACACATAGAGGTATCTGTGTCAAATGTACACACACCATGCATACATTGAGGCATCTGTGTCAAATGTACACACATCATGCATACATTGAGGCATCTGTGTCAAATGTACACACACCATGCACACATAAAGGCATCTGTGTCAAATGTACACACACCATGCACACATAAAGGCATCTGTGTCAAATGTACACATCCACCTCCAACCCCACCAACTCCCTCCCACCTCCACCTTACTGAGGTGTCTCATCTTGTCGTCCTGTTTCAGATGAACCCCAACACCCACCCTACCCCACCACCCACCCTCTCCCAACCACCCACACTATCCCCATCAACACAACCCCCCACCCAACACAAACCCCACCCTCCCTATCCTCCTTGCTTCCCCACCCTCTTCTCACACACACACACATGACAGCCACGGACGTCATTGAGGTGTTTGATCTGGTCCTCAGTTTCCAGTCCCCAACACAATCCCCACCCACAACCCCACACCATGCCCACCCCCCACCCACCCACACCCCTAATCCTCCCCCCCCCCTTACCCTCTCCGCCCTGCACCTTCCCCCCACAACACACACACGCACATGACCGGCACCACGGATCTCACTGAGGCGTCTGATCTAATCCTCAGTCTCTAGCCTCACCCCCACCCAGCACATCCTCCTTCCCCCCTTCCCACACACAGACACACACAGACACACACACAGACACAGACACACGACAGGCAGCACAGACCTCATTGAGGTGTTTGATCTCATCCTCAGTCTCCAGCCTCATGGCGTTGGCCCTGGCCAGCAGATGCTCGGCCTTCTCCTTGGCCTCCACCTCCAGGTCGCTCAGCGCGCTGTTCTTCTGCCGGGCCAAGTCCAGCTGCTTCATCTCGTTCTTCCTCTGCTGGGCCGCCTCCTGCCAGGGACAGCGTCACGTCAGATAACAATAATGATAATGATAATGGATACACAGCACACTATCTAGAAATCTGCTCTGGGTGCTCCACAAAACATTTTTGTTTATGATACGATACAATACAATATGATACGATACAATACGATACGATACGATACGGTAAGGTAAGGTTAGGTAAGATCAGATTAGAGAAGATCAGACAAGACAAGACAAGATCAGATCAGATCAGACAAGACAAGACAAGATCAGATCAGATCAGAATAACTTTATTGTCTCATTAAGAACAATTACGTCGGGTGCCGCAAAACAAACACAAATGTAGATGAGTACAAAGCACATAAACATTAAACATGATTTGATTTAGAAAAAAGAAAAGGAAAAAAAACAAAAAAAAACAAACAAAAACAAAACAACAAACATATAAGACATTCAAAAAAGTATTGTATATATTCACTTGAAATTTTGAAATTAATTATTAATCATTATGTAATCATGTTGAAAATGAAAGACACCAACATTGCGTGATGCACACACACACACACAAACCAATTGCCAAATATGTATTTGAGTGCATGCGTGCACACACACACACACACGCGTGCACAGGCACTCGCTCACTCACATACACACACTAGCACCACAAGCACCACACTCACAAGAGCCGCCTGCTTCTCCATTTTCAGCCTCTCTATCTCAGCCTCCCTCTCCTCCTTCGTCATGACACGGGAGGCCTGCAGGATGCGCATGAACTGATCCCGGGGCATGATCATTGACTGCCCGGACGGATCTTCCGACGGGACACTGTACAACAAAACACAAACACCGCCTCCGTGATTGTATGGTGGTGTATGTGATATTTCAAATTGTGCATGAAACGGGTGAAATTCAATGTGAACAAAAATTAAAACAGAAACACGCCTCCATGATTGTATGGTGGTGTATCTGATACTTGTTTCAACGGGTGCAATGTTCATTTACTGTGAACAGAAATCAAAACTGAAACACGCCTCCATGATTGTATGGTGGTGTATTTGATACTTGTTTCGTAAAATTGTGCATAAAACGGGTGCAACGTTCATTTACTGTGAACAGAAATCAAAACTGAAATGCGCCTCCATGACTGAACATTGCTGTATTTGACACTCAATTTGTGCACCTGCGCATGAAATGGATGCGCTTTGCCAAGAGCTTATTCCCTGAAACGGTCGATGCCCTGTCTCTCAAACCAACGTAAAATGTACCAAAGAGAATTGTGCAATCAGCAAACATTTACCTGTAAATCTTGTCATTAGCCCTGCCTATACCTAATGTGCAATGTGCAGTGTATGTTCAAGTGCAAAGACACGTTGATAAGCTCTGTGTGTGTGAGTGTGTGTGTGTGTGTGTGTGTGTGTGTGTGTGTGTGTGTGTGTGTGTAAGCATGTGCATGTGTGTGCAAGCATGTGCATGTGTGTGTGCGTGTCCATCTGCATGTACGTGTGTGTGTGCGTGCGTGTGTGCGCGCGCGCACATGTGTGTGTGTGTGTGTACTTGTGTGTGTGTGTGTGTATGTGTTTGTGTTTGTGTTTGTGTGTGTGTGTGTGTGTGTGTGTGTGTGTGTGTGTGTGTGTAAGCATGTGCATGTGTGTGTGTGTTTGTGTGCGTGTGTGTCCTTGTCATCTGTTTCATGTAACTGTGTATAACATGTGACGAAGGTATGAAGCAAAAAAACACCCCCATACCCAAAATAAAAACACACACAAAAACATACATATATATACAGGTACTGGGAAAGATATATAATTACAAATATACCTCTGTCTTAACATATATATATATATACAGGTGCTGGGAAAGATATATAATTACAAATATACCTCTATCTTAACATACATAAATACAAATGTATATCAAACATTATTTTTGACTCACTTGTGTAAACAAAGTCAGTTTACGTTATAACCCGATGTTCATATGTGTGTGTGTGTGTGTGTGTGTGTGTGTGTGTGTGTGTGTGTGTGTGTGTCTGTGTGTGTGTGTGTGTGTGTGTGTGTGTGTGTGTGTGTGTGTGTGTGTGTGTCCTCTGGCAAAATTCAACAGAAGAAATCCACTCAGATAGGCACACAAATATATATACATGCACTCAAGGCCTGACTAAGCGCATTGGGTTATGCTGCTGGTCAGGCATCTGTCTAGAAGATGCGGTGTAGCGTATATTATGGATTTGTCCCGAACGCAGTGACCGCCTCCTTTGAAAAACTGAAACCTGCAAACTGAAAACTCACATCAGGTTCCTGATCAGGTCCTTGGTGATGACCTGCACCGTCTCCTTGCCCTGCTTCCCCCCGTTCCTGTTCGTCTTGCGCTTCTGCGCTTCCCGCATGATGGGGGCCGACTCGGCAGACCACCTCTCCTGCAGCATCTCCTGCCGCTTCTTCTCGGTGTCGGACTGTCCAAACAGCGCCTCGTCCACCTGGGACGTGTGGCTGACCACACGGTACTGTCGGGTCTTCCCGCGGCGGGATCCGCTGGACGCGGAGCTCCCAGGAATGGAAATGGCACTCCCAGGCTGTCAGAAACCAAACAGTTGTGTGTGTCCTTTGAAGGGGGAAAATCAAATCGAAAAAAAAAACCCCAAAAAATGAAAAAAGGGAAGAAAATAAAGAAGAAGACGATGATAACAATGAAGACATATATATATATATTTATATATAGAAAAGAGAGAGAGAGAGAGAGAGAGAGAGAGAGAGAGAGAGAGAGAGAGAGAGAGAGAGAGAGAGAGAGAGAGAGAGAGAGTTACAAAAAGTAATGTCAACTGATAAAAACCATAATAGAAACCATAACAAAAAGCAACAGCAACTGATAAAAATAGTAACAAAACATAACAACAACTGATAAAGTTAGTAATAAAATAAAAAATAAAAAGTAACTGCAGCTGATAAAATTAGTAACAACAACTAGTAGCACCTGTAAAGTGTAAATATGATAATAATATCCATAAGAAGAAAAATCTATGGATGCAGCTCTGACAAAAAATGAATATAACTTATAAGGTTAATACAATCTAGAGGCATGCAACTCAGTTTTCAATGATTTGCTTAGAAACAGTATCTTCTGTTCATGTCCTTGCAGAAAGATTGTATGAAAATATTTGTACACAAACATTAGTTTTAATTACTTGATTTAATAGTCTGTAAGTTTCAGTTACTTAACCTTTCAGCTTTTGAAATTCACTTAAGGTATTTTCCTGATGTTCTACTTTTTATGAAGCAGACATTTCAGTTCATTTCTTTACACACACACACACACACACATATATATAAATCAGTATATTGAACACAATCTGTCAGGATAATTAATCTTGCAACTGGTTAACATGCATGGTTGTAACCACAGCAACACTAAACATCGTAAAAATGAAACTGACTGTTGACAGAGATCAGAAAGAATATTCCAACCAAACTAATTTCAGCACAAGAAACTTGTCAAAATATACTGCAGCTGCATCACCTCAGCAGAGTATTTCATCACTTAATAATAAAAAGATGTAATATATAGTTGGCTTTCGGCCCTTTTGGACTAATTCCTCTTCTTCTTCTTTCCCTTGACTACCGCCTTCATCATTGTGAAGATTATGTAGACTATTCATATTGCCTTAATATGACATGTGATATATTTAACTCTTATCTATCCTTTAATGAGTATTTGACATAATTTATTTTAAATGCTGATTCTAAATTGCATTCCCATTTTCCATGCCTATAAGACCTGAATATATTCTTTCAACTCACTGCACAGTTTCTTTTTTTCCCCAACGAAACTGTAATTATACTGAAAACTCAGCACTAAAACCCATAAAGGTTCGTTGCCCAGGAATGTGAGCGGCTCACCACATTATTGCAAAGAAGAAAAACAAACTGTATTCGAAACGAATGGGACTACCAGACAAGCACAGCTATTGTTATTGAAAGAATCTTCATCAGATAGGGTCTGAGTCCCATCGTGAGTGTGACATAATTCATGAAGTTCAAAGACACAGCACTGCAGGCTTTCCGTTATCTCTTCAAATTTTGATTACAAACTGCAATAGATACGGACTATCATTTGTAAAGCGTTTCAAAGAAAAACTGGCAAAGTACTTACCATGTTGATAAGCAAAACACTTCACGAGCTAACCCTTGTTTTCAGAGAAACCTATCGAAGTTTTGACATCAGATGCAAAGACTAGTTGCTGGCCATATTTTGCTGAGCGATCTCCTTGGATACAGTGTTCATGCGCATGCCCCGCGAGGAGATAACTGTCAAAACAACTTCCGTTCAAGGGTGACAATATGGCGGCTCCATGCGGACGATTTGCCCTTCTGAGAAAGCTCAGTGTCCCAAAAACACCTTCAGGATGTAAGTGTTTGCATACTTTTTGTGTCTTAGGTAATCGATTATCGGTAAAGTCCTATTTTAGCATCCTAAATCCAGGAACCTATTTTACTGGCAATTTTTGTGCATGTATGATTTGTATCTGTACGACTATGAGACGATTTTACTATTTGTTGATCAATGTTGTATTTTGATATTATATATCATGTAACCCACGACAGAGTCATCGGCAAGTCGATGTTGGTCGTGTAACGGAAAGAAGAAGAAGAAGGTCAACATAACATGTACAGACCTGCTAGTGCCTGAACTCCCATTGTGATTGTGTGCATACACTCGCAGATGATCAAATTCAAATACACACGTTAAAGTTACTGTAATCCATGTCAGTGTCGATGGGTTATGGACACACAAAAACATATAGCATGTATGAACCACAACAGTCATCGGCAAGTCGATGTTGGTTGTGTAATGGACAAAAAAGAAGATGTGTGTTCTTATTTTTTCATATTTAAATATTCATTTATTTCTTTATTTGTTTAATTATTTATTCCTTTTTTCTCTTTTTTTCATATTTAGATATTCATTTACTTCTTTATTTGTTTGGGGGTTTTTGTTGTTTTTTCTCAAGGCCTGACAAAGCACGTTGGGTTATGCTGCTGGTCGGCATCTGCTTGGCAGATGTGGTGTAGCATATATAATTTATATGGCTATGTGCGAACGCAGTGACGCCTTCTTGACTACTGATAGTGATGCTGATACTGTAGGGTGCAGTTTGACTGAAGTGTCAAGGGAAGTCTTCTTAGTTGAGAGAGAGAGAGAGAGAGAGGGTTGGGGGTCCTCTGGAGTGTTCACATTTCCAGCTAGGCCAGTGTGGCTATTGTAGCGGTCCCCACGAATACTCGGGATTAGCACAGCTCTAACCTTATACGACACTACTTACCTGTTGATAAAAAAGAAGAAGAAGAAAAAAAAAGAGGTATGGGGCTGGAAGAAGGTGGAGTGGGTGCAACTTAGGAAATAGGCAGGGGTGTCATAGTTACAAGTGATGTGTCTTCAGGAACTTAGCTGCTGTCTGATGGTCTTGTTAGGTAGACTGTTAATGAAGGTGAGTCCACGGTGAAATTTGTAGAACATCTCCAGGCAAGCTTTTTTCCATCTGTATGTCACTGTGATAATGCGTCCATATTAATGAGTGTTGTGCTATTGCTGCCCTTTCTGTGGTATCTTATATCAGATATTGACTATAGCTTACACTTACAGTTGAACCAACAGCAAAGTGAGACCTGTATGGTCAGTGGTTTCACTACTGCAGAGTGAATGCATTTACAGCTTAGATTTTTGTGAAGGACTATGGCTCTCACTGTCTCAGACCAGGAGGCAGGACCGTTCTGGCTTTTAGTGCTGCAGCCTTGGGGGATAGTTAGTCTTTGGGAACCATCCCATTGCTGCCTGTCCTAAAGCCCTCTTGGCCAAAAGAGTAGGAATGTAACTTGGGCAGGAACCACTCCTCTTTTATCAAATTCTGGCTCACATTGTCGGGACAGCAGTTTCCTCTTCAGCTATTCTGATGGTCATAGTCGGACACAACTGATTATCATACATACATATGTGTGTACATACATATATATATGTGTCCATGTTGCCTGCCCTCATTCTGCTGGGCAGGCGACATGGACCCAGCAGGTTGGAAAGCGGTGGCTGAAGACCGCAACAGCTGGAGAAGGACCGTGAAGGCATGTGTCCAGAGGAGCGAGGAGAAGAGGGAACAGCATTGGAAAGAGGGAAGAGAGCACAGACAGCAGAGGGCAGAATCCGTACCCTTTGAGCCACTGGGCACGACTTTCACCTGTGACAACCGCAACAGAGCCTGCCGATCCAGAATCAGACTGTACAGCCACAGCAGGCGCTGCAACTCAGCAACTTAATGAACCAGACGCAAAGTTCCATTGTCTCCTGAGACAGATGGACGCCAACAACAAGAAGCACATATATATATATATAACTAAATGAGCCTCATGTTTATGCTGTGTGTGTGTGCTCGAGAATGAAAGGGGCTTTAGATATGTATGTATTATAACAAAATTTTATCTTAAAATGAAATATACATGTTTTGTTTTGTGCTGTGAACATGTGGACAGGTTACAAGCACACAGACACACAGCTGGCCAACTCTGCTGTACGGGAGAAGCGGAGCAAAATGTTTGAGGCAGAGAAACAGCGACAGCGCTCCTTGATTCCTCGCATTGAGAAGATGGAGGTGAAGTTCAAAGGTCAAGTGAAGGACAGTACACTGATCATGAACAAGAACCTCTCCACTCCCTTCCACTGTGCAATGCGTAAGGAGTGCGTTGTGTGTGTGTGTGTGTAACAGTGTGTGTGTGCAAGTGTGTGCTTGTGTGTCACTGTGGGTGTGCATGTGCGTGTATGCATAGCATGTTTGTGTTTTTGTTTGTGCTTGAAATTAGGCCTCTGTGTTGTGTGTGTGTGTGTGTGTGTACATGTCTCTGTGTGTGTATGTCTGAGTGTGCATGTGCATTGAATTCAATCATCACTTCTAGAAAAAAAAATGGTCAGCTCACACACACTCACAAAACACACACACACCACATGAATAACATGCATGGGCATATATGCACACCTTACAGTCTATACATATAATCTTTTTATTGTAAAATAACATGTAGTTTACAACAACAGCAACAACAAATAAAGATATTGGCAGAGTTTCTTTCAGTCAAAAAATTCAACACATCCATTTGGTCTGTGGACAGCTATCAAAGTTTACCCAACTTCTTATATTTCATAGGCTGCAACTCTCACATCAGTTGAGTGTCTTTTACAAACACACACACACATACACACACACTGCGACTGTGTGAGTGTGTCATGTGTGTGTGTTTATGAGAGCTAAGAGCTGACACAGTGACTTGTTCTTGTTGTGTGGCCAGACATCGTTAAGTTGTTAACAATGGGGTCAGCCATTGCTCTTGTTGTGTGACCAGACATGGACGAGTTCTTGATGACACGGTCAGCTGGTGTTGTTGTTGTGTGACCATACATGGACGAGTTGTTGATGACGCGGTCAGCTGGTGTTGTTGTTGTGTGACCATACATGGACGAGTTGTTGATGACGCGGTCAGCTGGTGTTGCTGTTGTGTGACCATACATGGACGAGTTGTTGACGACGCGGTCAGCTGGTGTTGTTGTTGTGTGACCATACATGGATGAGTTGTTGATGACACAGTCAGCTGGTGTTGTTGTTGTGTGACCATACATGGATGAGTTGTTGATGACACGGTCAGCTGGTGTTGTTGTTGTGTGACCATACATGGATGAGTTGTTGATGACACAGTCAGCTGGTGTTGTTGTTGTGTGACCATACATGGATGAGTTGTTGATGACACGGTCAGCTGGTGTTGTTGTTGTGTGACCATACATGGATGAGTTGTTGATGACACGGTCAGCTGGTGTTGTTGTTGTGTGACCATACATGGATGAGTTGTTGATGACACGGTCAGCTGGTGTTGTTGTTGTGTGACCATACATGGATGAGTTGTTGATGACACGGTCAGCTGGTGTTGTTGTTGTGTGACCATACATGGATGAGTTGTTGATGACACGGTCAGCTGGTGTTGTTGTTGTGTGACCATACATGGATGAGTTGTTGATGACACGGTCAGCTGGTGTTGTTGTTGTGTGACCATACATGGACGAGTTGTTGATGACACAGTCAGCTGGTGTTGTTGTTGTGTGACCATACATGGATGAGTTGTTGATGACACGGTCAGCTGGTGTTGTTGTTGTGTGACCATACATGGAGGAGTTGTTGATGACACGGTCAGCTGGTGTTGTTGTGTGACCATACATGGACGAGTTGTTGATGACGCGGTCAGCTGGTGTTGCTGTTGTGTGACCAGACATGGACGAGTTGTTGATGACACGGTCAGCTGGTGTTGTTGTGTGACCATACATGGACGAGTTGTTGATGACGCGGTCAGCTGGTGTTGCTGTTGTGTGACCAGACATGGACGAGTTGTTGATGACGCGGTCAGCTGGTGTTGCTGTTGTGTGACCATACATGGACGAGTTGTTGATGATGAGGCCAGCTGGTGGTGTTGTGTGACCAGACATGAACAAATTGTTGACGATGCGGTCAGCTGGTGGTGTTGTGTGACCAGACATAGATGAGTTGTTGACGACGCGGTCAGCTGGTGTTGTTGTTGTGTGACCAGACATAGATGAGTTGTTGACGACGCGGTCAGCTTTTGTTGTTGTGTGACCAGACATAGACGAGTTGTTGACGATGTGGTCAGCTTTTGTTGTTGTTGTGTGACCAGACATAGACGAGTTGTTGACGACGCGGTCAGCTTTTGTTGTTGTTGTGTGACCAGACATAGACGAGTTGTTGACGACGCGGTCAGCTTTTGTTGTTGTTGTGTGACCAGACATAGACGAGTTGTTGACGACGCGGTCAGCTTTTGTTGTTGTTGTGTGACCAGACATAGACGAGTTGTTGACGACGCGGTCAGCTTTTGTTGTTGTTGTGTGACCAGACATAGACGAGTTGTTGACGACGCGGTCAGCTTTTGTTGTTGTTGTGTGACCAGACATAGACGAGTTGTTGACGACGCGGTCAGCTGGTGTTGTTGTTGTGTGACCAGACATAGACGAGTTTTTGACGACGCGGTCAGCTTTTGTTGTTGTTGTGTGACCAGACATAGACGAGTTGTTGACGACGCGGTCAGCTTTTGTTGTTGTTGTGTGACCAGACATAGACGAGTTGTTGACGACGCGGTCAGCTGGTGTTGTTGTGTGACCATACATGGACGAGTTGTTGACAACGCGGTCAGCTTTTGTTGTTGTTGTGTGACCAGACATAGACGAGTTGTTGACGATGCGGTCAGCTTTTGTTGTTGTTGTGTGACCAGACATAGACGAGTTGTTGACGACGCGGTCAGCACTGGCGTTGGTGGACGGTCAGCCATGGGACATGCACCGACCTCTGACACACAGCTGTCAGTTGGAGCTCCTCCACTTCCATGACCTTGACCCCACAATCGTTAATGAGGTATTGTTGCTGACATACGCGTATTGTTTTGTATTGTATTGTTCTTGCAGGCAGATTTTCTGACATGTTTTTTTCATATCGTAGTTTATCATATTGTATTGCATTATTCTTTGAGGCTGACTTGCTGACATGTATATAATGAAACAGCTTATATTGGATTGTATTGTATTATTCTTTGAGGCAGTTACTGACTTGTTTGTACTGTATCATATTGTATCATGTAGTATGATTCTTTGAGGTCATCTTGCTGACGTGTGTATTGTATTGTATTGTATTGTACTGTATAGTTTTGTTTTGTATTGTTTTGCATTTTGTCTTATTGTGTCTTATTGTTTCTTATTGTATTGTATTATATTATATTGTATAATATTATAATATATTGTATTATTCTTTGAGGTAGACTTGCTGACATTTATGTATTGTATCGTATTGCATTGTGTTTTGTTGTATTGTATTGTGTTGTGTTGCAATGTACTATTATACTCTTTGAGGCAGAGTTACTGATATGTATGTATTATATCATATTGTATTGTATTGTTTCATATTATATTGTATCACAAACATGCATGGTAGGTTTCTTCTACAGAAATTTGCCAAAGGACAACACTCGTTGCCATGGGTTCTTTTTCAGTGCGCTAAGTGTGTGCTGCATTCGAGACCTCAGTTTATCATCTCGTCCTCTCATCAATGACTAGATGCTCAGTTTGATTTTCCAGTCAAACTTGGGAGAAGGGGCAAGAGCAGGTTTCAAACCCACACCCTCACGGACTCTCTGTGTTGGCAGCTGAGTGTCTTAACCATTCTGCCACATTCCTCAATACAACACAACACAATACAATACAACACAACACAATACAATACAATACAACACAACACAACACAACACAACACAATACAGGTATTTGTATTGGCAGCTGAGTGTCTTAACCATTCTGCCACCTTGCTCAACACAACACAACACAACACAACACAACACAATACAGGTATTTGTATTGGCAGCTGAGTGTCTTAACCATTCTGCCACCTTGCTCAATACAATACAACACAACACAATACAACACAGTACAGGTATTTGTGTGTGCAGGCATTTTGGAGAACATGCAGTTTCATCCTGGGCTATGTTTTGGAGACAGCGTTTAAGGACCAGCATTATGTGGAACTGTGCAGTTTTCCCAAACCAAACGGTAAGGCTTAGTGTGTTTGGGTGTAGTGGGTGGCTGTGTGGGTGGGTGAGAGGTTTGGTGTGTGTGTGTGTAGTGTAGTGTTGTGTGTGTGTGGGTGTTGAGGTGTAGTGTGTTAGTGGTTTGGTGTGTGTAGTGTGTAGGTGGTTGGGGGTTTGTGTGTGTGTGTGTATTTGGAGTGTGTAGTGTTGTGTATTTGTGTATGTGTGTGTAGTGTGTATGTGGAGGGTTGGGTGTGTGTATGTGCATAATATGTGGGTGGGTGGGAAGTTTAGTGTGTGTGTTATGTGTGTGTGTGTTGGTTTAATATTGTGTATTTGTGTGTGTGTGTGTGTGTGTGTGTGTAGAGTATGTTTGTGTGTGAGAATGTGGGAATGTGTGTAATATGCATAATGTGCGTGTGTGTCTAGTGTGTGTGTTTGGTGTGCTAGGGATGATTCACAGCGGACTGTTGTTGGAGGGACATGATGACGGTCTCCATTCATGGGTGGGGTGGGGGTGGATGAGGGGATTGGAGGAGGGGTGGGGGTGCTCACTCAGTCTGGTTCCATGACCATGTGATTGTTGTCGTCAGTATGGGGGTTAGTAGGTGGTGTCCTCAGTATGTTAAAACAGAGCAGGCATTACCAAACACCACCAAAGTGACTCAGCAGCAGTGCAGGGTCTTCTCTGATGTGTGGCCTCCTGGCGCTGTATCATTGATAGTTCCCTGTGGACTGCCGATGCTAGGACTGTGACAGACAAAGCAGGTGTGGTGATGAGTGTTGAGGGAACAGTGCCCCTGACCATGTGTTCATGGTCACCTTCTTCCCTCAACTCTGTCAAGAATGGTGAATGAAGGATGTGGATACCTATGTAGCACCTGTCCCTGGTTGGAGACCAAGCTCTAAGCGCTTTACAAACACGGGGTCATTTGCACAACAGGCTGTCTACCTGGGTAGAGCCGACTGACTGCTGCCATTAGCTGCTCATCATTCGTTTCCTGTGTCATTCAGTTTGGTTCAGTCACTCACACATACACCCATGCAGACATATATGACATTTTATGTGTAAGACCAATTTGTATTATTTACCCCTACGTGTGGGCAGCCATACTCTGTTTTTGGGGGTGTGCATGCTTGGTTTGTTCTTGTTTCCATAACCCTTAGAACGCTGACATGGATTACATGATTTTTAACGTAGGTGTTTGATTTTCTTCATTCGTTATAGCAGGTCTGCACAGATGTTGGAGATCGGAAAAATCTCCTCCACCCTTTTCCCACCAGGCACCGTAGCCAAGATTCGAACCCAAGACCCTCAGATTGAAAGTCCAACGCTTTAACCACTCTGCTATTGCACCGGTCTAAATGGAGTCATTGAGATGATACACAGAAGCACTGTTCACAGTCCTCCAAGTCTGTTAGTTGTGTATCAAAGTCTGGTTGCTGCAAAAGATTCAGAAATGGGGGGAAGTGAGAGCCCCCATAACTGTATAGAGAGATTTTTATCATCTAATAGTGCACAAGGCTTATTAATGAGTAATGAAATGAGTTTTGTGTTTTAATTTTTGAAAGTAAGTGCCAGCACGATTTTTCAGCGTATTCACTGTGTCTGCCGGTCGATTGTGATTGCGCCTTAATGTGAGCTTGATCGCCCAATCAGGCCAGTAGTTTTGTGACCTGTTGTGATTCATCATCAGACACAAAACGAGAGCGTCAAAGAATCGATAGACAGAAAATACGAAAAAGCTTAGCTGTATGCAGAGCACAGGAGCAGGAGTCATCTTGACTGCCGGAAAAAGAGGGCGCTAGTCAGGGATGCACAGGGGAGGTAACCTACTTCAGGAGGTTATCAGTCGTAGCTACTTTCGTTTTCTCCGCATAGGCGGGTAGTAGTTTGCACAGGACAGGAATCAGACCCCTGCCGGAGTCTGCACTAGTGGTTCATGGTAAGTATGTTACTTAAACGTAATTTTAGGAAGAAAATTTCCTTTTCTGTCCATTCTGCATTGTTGTCAGTCTTTTTTTCGTTTTTCTTTTCCTTTTTTTCGTTTTTTCTTCTGTCTCCCCCTCTGTCATCCTCCCTCAACAGTTGCTTGGAGGATTGTTTTGGATAGGCCATAGGGTCTTGTTACAAGGCCACGCCAGCTGGGCTTGTCTTGCTTCACTCATGTCAGCAGAGAATCATCGTGTCAGTTGTTTTATCTTGTATTTGTATTTCTTTTTATCTCAACAGATTTCTCTGTGTGAAATTTGGGCTGCTCTCCCCAGGGAGAGCGCGTCGCTACACTACAGCGCCACCCTTTTTTTTTTTTTGTGCATTTTTTCCTGCGTGCAGTTTTTTTTTAATTTGTTTTTCCTGTCGAAGTGGATTTGTCTACAGAATTTTGCCAGGAACAACCCTTTTGTTGCCATGGGTTTTTTACGTGCACTAAGTGCATGCTGCACACGGGACCTCGGTTTATCGTCTCATCCGAATGACTAGCGTCCAGACCACCACTCAAGGCCTAGTGGAGGGGGAGAAAATATCTGCGGCTGAGCCATGATTCGAACCAGTGTGCTCAGATTCTCTGGCTTCTTAGGCGAATGCGTTACCTGTAGGCCATCACTGCACATTGTTGTTTGGTTTCAGTTCGGAGTGGCAGCTTTGTGTATGATGCCGACCTGAAGCTGCCAGAGTGGACCCCGTCCAGTGTGAGTCTGTCCCTCCCCTTTTCCTCTCTCCTGTGTGTGTGTGGGTGCATGTGTGTGTGGGCGTGTGTGTGTGTGTGGGGGAGGGGAGGGATGCGGGGGGCAGGCGGGGTGGTGGTGGGGAGTAGGGGGTGTGGGGGGGGGGGTGTTATTGTGTGTGTGTGTGTGTGTGTGTGAGCGTGTGTGTGAGTGTGTGTATGTGTGTGTGTCTGTGTGTGTGTTTGTATGTGTGTATTTGTGTGTGTGTGTGTGTGTGTATGTGTGAGCGTGAGCGTGTGTTTTGTATGTGTGTGTGTGTGTGTTTGTATGTTTGTGTGTGTGTGTGTGTGTTTGTATGCATGTGTG
>NC_134909.1:3438585-3456085 GCF_041734735.1 Babylonia areolata
GGATGCAGGAAGTTTTCCAATAGAAGGTATTTTGCACTGACTAAGAGACTGGTTAACAATAATTAAGATCTGATAGAGTTGAGCTGCACAATATTTCAGTGTATTTGTTCACATCATATCACGTCCAGGTGCTTTGTTTGGCTTCACTCTTTTTAATTATAAAAGCACTTGCTCTTCAGAGACAAGAATGTGGTGCACATGTTTATGTTTAGGTCTGCTGCTTCACATGTTTATGTTTAGGTCTGCTGCTTCACATGTCAGTGTTTCAGTCTGCTGTTTCACATGTTTATGTTTAGGTCTGTTGCTTCACATGTTTATGTTTAGGTCTGCTGTTTCACATGTTTATATTTAAGTCTGCTGCTTCACATGTTCATATTTAGGTCTGCTGCTTCACATGTTTATGTTTCAGTCTGCTGCTTCACATGTTTATGTTTAGGTCTGTTGCTTCACATGTTTATGTTTAGGTCTGCTGCTTCACATGTTTATATTTAGGTCTGCTGCTTCACATGTCAGTGTTTCAGTCTGCTGTTTCACATGTTTATATTTAAGTCTGCTGCTTCACATGTTCATATTTAGGTCTGCTGCTTCACATGTTTATGTTTAGGTCTGCTGCTTCACATGTTTATGTTTCAGTCTGCTGTTTCACATGTTTATGTTTAGGTCTGCTGCTTCACATGTTTATATTTAGGTCTGCTGCTTCACATGTCAGTGTTTCAGTCTGCTGTTTCACATGTTTATATTTAAGTCTGCTGTTTCACATGTTTATATTTAAGTCTGCTGTTTCACATGTTTATATTTAAGTCTGCTGCTTCACATGTTTATATTTAAGTCTGCTGTTTCACATGTTTATATTTAAGTCTGCTGTTTCACATGTTTATATTTAAGTCTGCTGCTTCACATGTTCATATTTAGGTCTGCTGCTTCACATGTCAGTGTTTCGGTCTGCTGCTTCACATGTCAGTGTTTTGGTCTGCTGCTTCACATGTTTATGTTTAGGTCTGTTGCTTCACATGTCAGTGTTTAGGTCTGTTGCTTCACATGTCCGTGTTTAGGTCTGCTGTTTCACATGTTTATGTTTAGGTCTGGTGCTTCACATGTCAGTGTTTAGATCTGCTGCTTCACATGTCAGTGTTTAGGTCTGCTGCTTCAAAGGTCAGTGTTTAGGTCAGTTGCTTCACATGTCAGTGTTTAGGTTTGTTGTTTCACATGTCATTGTTTAGGTCAGTTGCTTCACATGTCAGTGTTTAGGTCAATTGCTTCACATGTCAGTGTTTAAGTCTGCTGCTTCACATCTCAGTGTTTAGGTCTGCTGCTTCACATCTCAGTGTTTAGGTCTGCTGCTTCACATGTTGATGTTTAGGTCTGCTGCTTCACATGTTGATGTTTAGGTCTGCTGCTTCACATGTTTATGTTTAAGTCTGCTTCGTCACATGTCGATGTTATTTCCCACAGTTCCACAACATACAGAGCTCCAGTTACGGCCCCCTGACGCGTGTTCAAGGAGTGGCGCTACCTGTACAGCTGAATGTAAGTGTGACACATTGGCCTTTTCTTTCTTTCCTTTTTTTCTTTTGTCTTTTCTTCTTTCTTTGCTGCCTCTTGGTGTATCAGTGGCATTGCTCCCTTGCCGCTCATTCTGAGTCCCCCACACACAGCTGCACTTGGGCTCGTGTGCAGCAGACTGGGCTCCAGCAGTCTACAGGAATGTTGGGTTGCCAGGAGGCCACACACAAGGAAGACCTGGTGCTGCTGCTTAGTCTCTTAGATGGTGTTCTTTTTTTTTTTTTTTTTTTTTTTTTTCCCTTTTCCCGGACTTTCTTGGGTCGACCACCGTTTTATTTTGTACATGAATTCATTATAACAATTCAGAGTAGATGGAAAAGAAAGGGGAAAAAACAAAGAAAGAAAAAAAAAATGAATACAGTGTACATTAACAATAACATCGTCATCATAAGTCATTATACTTATAATATATTGTTCTATTAATTTGGTCAAGGTGGACACATTTTCATCATGTGTAACAGTGCAGTTTTATAACATATAATAGCATCAGCATAGAGTTATGGACACTTTACTTCGCTAACGTAATGTGAAAAGAACACAACCCACACATAGGATATCTTATGTATGAACACATTTCCTCTAGTTTTCTATACGTGACTATATAAAACACCCATTACACAGTCGTGTTAAACATTATTACTGCAGACACATAAGTGCACATGAATACACACATGCATATATTATTTACATACTCGCATACTTACACATTCACGTACATCTGTTCAAGTTTTTAAAAAAAATTATATATATATATATATATATCATATATATATCATTGAGCCTTCATTATTATTGTGCATTTTGATCTTTCATACTATTTTGTTATGGGTTACTGTTTTCAAGAAGTTTTATATATGGACACCATTTTCTCATAAATACAGCACTTAACTTTTCCATTGAATGCATATATCTTTCTACTTTATAACTATTTCTTAAATCATTCAAAAAGTGCTCTATACATGGTTTAATCTTATTTATTCTGCATTTATAAACAAAATATTTTGCAACAAGAATAATATAGTTGAAAATTTCATCTATTTTTGTAATTTCATCATTTCCAAATAGAACTAATTCTATGTTTAACTTAACGTTTGAGCAAGTATCACATCTTTCTTTTAAGACGTTCTCTAATTCCTTCCAAAACAATTGAGAGAACTTGCAAAACCATAGATAATGTTGTACTGAATCTATTTCATTTTTACAAAAATTGCACTTGTCACTGTTTGTAATACCCATTTTCTTCAGAATTTTGTTTGTAACTAAAATGTTGTGACAAATTCTAATTTGAAACCACTTTAATTTTATCTCTTTTACTTTTTTTATTTGCTTCATGGTGGTTACCCAATTAACGATGATATCTAATTTTTGCTCCCACTTAACAAAAGAACTTATATTGTAAATAAAGAGTGGTTCAAGAAGTATATCATAATATAGTTGCGAGCCTTTCATAGTAGAGGATATTAAGTGTAGTGCTTTCGATTGTTCATTACAGGTTTTATCACTTAGATAAATATTATGTGTAATTAAGTAACTTTTTATCGAATGTATCAATCCCATATACACTAAATAATTTACATTAATATTATATTTTTCTGTAAAGCATGTGTAACTAAGGAAGCACCCATTCTCATCAACAACATCTCTAACCAGATATATATTCTTATTTGTCCAACATTTGTAGTGGATTGTATTGTTACCAACTCTAAATTTGTCATTATAAAAGAGGGGCTCTGCAAGTACCTCGTGTGACTCTTTTAATTCTATTTGTTTCGTAAAATTCGAGTATGCCTGAAAAACATCTTTCCAAAATTGGTTACATTCGATAGTCAGAAACTTTTTTGAACCATAAAGATTTAGTGAGTTAATTTCTTGGCATTTTATAAGTAAGATTCTCTTCCACTTTGGTGTTCCTGTGTATAATTTCCTTATCCATGTTATCTTAAGAGCATGTATAAACTTTTTTATGTCTGGTATACCTATTCCTCCATTTGCAACTTTATGTATTGAGTATTTTCTTTTAATTTTATCTGGCTTTTTATCCCATACGAATTCATAGCATAGTCTCTGTAATTCTCTGTAATTAGATGGTGTTCTTTCTTTTCTTTCTTTGTTATTGGAAATGAACTGGAACAATTGGAAGTTGAAAAAAGAAAATAGGAAAATACACACATACATGCACATGCACACACACACCACAGCACACCATAGAGGGAGAGACTGACACAGATTTTATTTCTGAAGGCCACTGACCCATACACAGAAAGGAATGTTGCATCAGTGGGTGGGACAGCAGTCTTCATTTCTTCATGCTCTCAGATGCTCGTGTGGACCATGGTGCTTCACAGGTGATCAAAACAAGCAGTAGGAGCTTTTTGACAGTCACGTGAATAAAAAGACACAGGAGAAAAGAGCCCCGTAGAAAAGAGGTATAGAAAGGGCATGATGCAATAACAGGCATCCCTACCATAACTAAGGGCCTGTATTTGTCCTTGAAAATTGGTCAAACGGACAGGGTGTTCCGGAATTTCGGATATTTGCTGTATGTCCCGGAAAATAAAAAAATCTGACCATAACGTTATTTTCCAAACTACCTAGTGGGTACAAGTGTACCCTTAGATGGCTTTCCAACCGTTGCCGAAGACACTTCGTTAACTCATAGAAATGCTGCTGAATATTACCAAAGCCACTTTGTGAAAAGCTGGAACTGTCTGAACAGTACAAGAATATGTCTTTATGTCTACCAAGTGTACAGAGGCACTAGGAATATTGGGGACAGTACAAAATGGTACAAATATAAATTGAAAATCATACACAAACACAGATACAGTAGAATTTAGGACACATACATGTGCATATCAATATGAGAACTTATGCACGCGTGCGCGCGCGCGCGCACACACACACACACGCACACACACACACACACACACTATTCACATGCATTCCCCTTAACTTTATCCAGTACTTTACTCCTTTCCATCTAAAAACTGAATAGACGTTAAACTGAAAACACACACACACACACACACACACACACACGTTTAAACATCAGCTGCATATCACATGTGGATGGGGCTGATGACTAGATCTTCAGTTCAGTGGTTGTTGATTGCACAACTCTCTTTAATCATACTGGATTTATTCGAGAGACAGGGCATTGACTGCTTTGGGGAAAAAGCTATTGGCGAAGTGACTGGTTTTTGTGCTTATACTTCTGTACCGTCGACCAGAGGGAAGCATCTCAAAAATCCCCAAAGCTGGATGTGGTTCGTCCTGGCTGATTGATTTTGCTTTTTTGAGTAGCCGCTTATATGTTGTTTAGAGAAGGTAGATCAGCCCCGGTAATCTTGGTGGCAGTTTTTACGATTCTGTTCAGGGCTGCGACTTCTGCCTTGGAAATGTTTCCGTACCAAACAGTAATAGCGAAGGTCAGCATATTTTCAATGACTGCTTGGTAGAAATCAACCATGATTTCTTTTCTAATTCCGAACTTTTTGAGGCGCGGAAGAAAGTACAGGTGCTGTTGTGCTTTCTTAACAATTTTTTCTGTATTTTGCTCCCATTTCAAATCGTTGGAAATGATCAGTCCGAGAAATTTAAATTCCCTGATGATCTCTACTTGCTTGTCTTTCATGAGGGGTCAGATCTGGCCTTCCTGAAATTTAAAGCTGTTTTGTGAAAGTCCACTTGATTTCCATCACCGGTGAAGTAACTTCAGCAAGACCAACCATCTCTTGTCTCCCCCCTCCTTCCCCCTCTTTCTTCATCTCTTCTTTCTCTCCCCCCCGCCCCCGACTCCCCCCACTCAGGTTTACTTGTTTTAGGTGAGAGTTCAGTACATTAATGTATCTATTGTGAATGTCAGTTAGAATTTACTTTCAGAATGAAGGAAATAGAGTGTGTATATATTGTGTTTGTGTCTGTGTATATTGTATATATGTGCGTGTATATATTGTGTATATGTGTGCATGTACATTGGATGCATGTGGGCATATTTTGTGTGTGTGTGTGTGTGTGTGTTCAAAGAGAGAGTGAGAGGGGTGTGTGTGTGTGTGTGTGTGTGCAAAGAGAAAGTGAAAGGGAGGGAGAGAGTGAGTTATATTTTCAAGCAACACACTTTGAACTTCAGTAACAAAAATGTTTGCATTGTACAGATGCATTACTGGACCTTTGACAATATCCTTGGGAGAAGAGCCAAAAAATTGGTAAGTTTTTCAGTTTAGCCAGTTCAGTGCCAATAAGACGTCAGCTAACGTCCTGCTCACAGTGTTGACATAGTAGACGTCACTTTCAAATGCCTGAATAGTTATCTGGATTCAAATTGGTCGGGAAGTCACCTGGATTTAGAACCCACCACGTCCATGTTCCGTCACAAAAGCATCAGCTTTTGTTCTATATCTCCTATAGCTTTTGTGCTGGAATTTAAAAAAATTGTTGCCCCTGAATTCTCAAAACTCCCTGGAAAGGGGAGAGCACTTTTTTAAAAGTATTTATTTATTTATTTATTTTATACAAAAATCTCAGGCACTGACAGGATTAAACTACTTGTTTTTAATTGATTTTTTGTTTGTTTGTTTTAATCAATCTGCCTTTTTATTTCTAAATATACAGACATGGTCTTTCCAATTGTCTTTGTTGAGCTGTGATTGTACTCAAATTTTTGCGAATGTTTTCTTTTTTTTTTTTTCATTTGTTTGTTTGTTTTGTGTGTGTGTGTGTGTGTGTGTTCTGTATATGTGTGCGTGTGTATGTATGTGTATTTATGTGTGATTTTTTTTAGCTGTTTTTGTGTGTGTATTCTATGTGTGTGTGTGTGTGTATGTTTGTGTCATTGTGTGCATGTCTGTTTGAATGTGTCTGTGACAATCTGTGTATGCGTGTGTTTGGTTGCTTATGTGTGTATTGCCTGTGTGTGTGTGTGTGTGTGTTCTCTGTGTATGTGTAGCGTTCAATATGTTTGTATTTTGTGTATGTGTGTATGCGTCAGTACATGTATGTGTGTGTGTGTGTGTGTGTGTTCTGTGTGTATGTGTAGCGTTCAATGTGTTTGTATTTTGTGTATGCGTGTGTATGCGTCAGTACATGTATGTAATGTGTGTGCATTCTGAATGGGTTTCTATTCTGTGTGTGTGTATGTGTATGCATAAGTGCTCGTGTGTGTGTGTGTACAATGTGTGTCTATTCACTGTGTAAATTCTGTGTGTGTGTGTGTGTGTGTGTGTGTGTGTGTGTGATGTGTGTTACAGAACAAGGCTCCAGTGCCACAACTGACAGTGTCACAGTCGCAGCAAGTGAGAGCATAGTGGCAGCATGACTGGAGGAGGGACAGACCTGTGTCAGTGTGATAGGAAGTCTGCAGCTTGGTGTCCACCCCACACACACACCACCACTTTCTGTTTCTCCTTTCTGTGGGGGTGTGTGTGTGTGCCTGTGTCTGTGTGTATGCCTGAATTTGTGTATGTCTGAATGTGTATGTTTGTATTTGTGTGTGTGTGTGCGGATTGTCTTCAAAGTTGTGTGCATGGTTGGGTATTTTGTGTGCGTTTAGTAGGGTTTTTTGTGTGTGTGTGTGTTTAGTTGTTTATTTTTGTGTGAATGTTTTTGTTTTGTTTGTTGTAGTTTTTGTTGTCATTGTATGATATGGAAGAGAAGAGTATGGAAAATATAGCTCTTTTGATATGGAGACGATGACTGTTTTTCATTGCTTGACTGGTATGCCAGTGGTTGGAGAAATGTGGATGTGTTGTTGCCTTTTTTGTGTTCGTTACTTCTTCTCCTGCTTTTGTGGGCTGCAACATCCCATGTTTGTTTGTATGTGTGCGTGAGCTTCATGTGTGTGACCATAAACTACCACTACTGCTACTTCTACCACCACCACCAACAGAGGCTTTTATGGTGGGTTGTAGAAGTACAAACATGACATTCAGACACACGCAAATTAATAACGTACATGAACACAGTCATGTACAGAATCATAGCACTTGCATTCATGACAAAGAAGTACATGAAAAAAGAAAAGGGAATGGACTGAAAAGGCATATAAAGCAAACGATATGGAGGGAAGTTAAAAAAAAAGAAGAAAAAAAAGAAGGCAGAGATAAAGAGAGCAATAGAAAAGAGGAAATTTCTAGCACAGAATTTCCAGAAGGTGGGGATGCTGTTGATACTGAAAGACCCCCAGCTCATAAAATTAAAACCAAATTTTCTCCACATTAAAGTTCTCCAACATATGTCAAGTGTCTCCATATAAGTTTCATACTTCGCTTTTATTCACGTAACTTTTCACATAGCATTACTGGACGCTACTGTAGATACGGTAGAGTACATTCCACCATCGTGGCTATCTCTTTGATTCCTTACATTTATAAATTATCATACTTAGGTACATCGATCAGCATACAGGAACTATACTTTGGTTTGAACTTCTCATTGACAAGAGAAACACAATTGATCTTCAGTGATTCAGTAGTCATAAAAAACTTTCAGAAAACAGGCAATCACTGGTGTATAATTTGAGCCTGAAACCACTTGTTTCAGATTACGGAAGCTTTAAAGCAATGTGAAAATATTTCTTTCCATTTGAGATCATGAAAGTATTCATTCCACTTGACAACAGCTGGTGGAATCAGACTGATTTACATTTATAAAAATGAGAAGAAAAAAAAAAGAAAAAAAAATCCATTATTTACCAATTCTTTAACAAACACTTCTCTTCTATCTCTTATAATACTGGTCTTATAGTGCAACGTTTTGAGTGAATCTCTGTCCCAATTTAATGTAAAGATCTGTCATCTGCAAAAATGGAAAAAGAAGAAAAAGAAAGAAAAAAAAGAATTGTGTATTGGCCATTTTAATACCTTTGGTATTATCATCCTATCTTATCCTGGAACGAAGTATTTCAGCACATAAAACAAACACATGGGGATATCAGGTCTCCATTGTGACAGTCTATTTTGAAGCTTTATAACGTTTTCCCATTTACTGTAACATATGCTTTGATATTCCTATAAGATGTGGTAAAATCAAAATCTTTACTCTTCCAGAATCAGCTGAAACAAGCAAGCTAGAGAAGTGATTTTTGTTAGGAAAGTGAATAATACCATAATTAGTTCTGAAAATGTCTTCAATTTAATCCCAGGAAGTGAGGTACAAAGCCAGTTTATATATCACCAATGAGTTAAGTAATGCAGACTGTTCTGAAAGCAATGCACGTCAAACCAATTTTATATGATGGAGTCTCCCGTCGGACCGACGGATGAGTAGGCAGGCAGACGGTGTGTGTCCTCATATGGAAGAAGAGGCGGATTCTGGATGCGCAGCACTTCCCACAGGTGTTGCAAGGGAAAACGTCTCCAGAAGTTGAGCCCTGCTTCCTTCACTCACGCTTCTCCTTAATGGCCAGGTTCTCTTGTTTTCAAACGTCTTTATGGCACAAGAGCACAGCATCCTCCAGCGAGAGCGGTCAAGGGCATCAGTTTCCCAGGAAGCGATGTCTATGTCACAGGCTTTGAGGTTTTGTCTTCAAGGTGCCCTTGAAGCGCTTGCAGTCTTCCAAGTTCGCGGTGGCCTTCCTTCAGCTGGCCATACAATAGCATCTTCAAGATCCTGCTGTCTGTCATGCGGACAACGCAGCATCACTTCTGCATCAGGGCTCCGTTGCTGCATAGGGTGCTGCCCAGGTAGCAAAACTTGTCGACTGACTTGATCTCATCGATCTTGGTTGCAGGTGGGGGGAGGCACTGGCGTTCTGTGAGCTAGCTGGTAGAAGAGTTGGATGTGACAAAAAACAAATATATATATATATATATATATATATATATATACATATGTATACATATGTATATATTAAAATAAATAAAACAAAGTTGGAAACCAACACCTATTTTGTTAAACAAAACCCCCCAAAAATCTGAATTTCCGCTGCCACCCGGCAGCTTGGTCACAGACTACACTGATAACAGGTGACGTAATGCTGTTTTTTCGTAATCTTTCTGACCTTACATGACGTCTTCTACTACGTAAGTATATCATGTTCTAAATATTCCTTCAATTGTCTATGTACACATCTCTCTTTCTCTCTTTCTCACTCTCTCTCTCTCTGCATCTCAGTGATCGTGTGTCACCACCACCACGACAAACCGGACTGGCAACTCCACGAATCAGAGTTCACAATGAAAACCCGTGGGTGTCGCTTCTCAAGTTCATCCCAACAAAAACTGACCCAAGGTTACATATCCAGAAAAGTTCTCTTCTATTCAGCAGCCACCGAACACTTGGTGCTATTCCTCAGTTTGCAGTCGCTTTTGTGGTTTGCCCATATATATATATATATATATATATATATATATATATATATGTATGTATGTATATACATATATATTTATATAGTTGCTTTAATAAACAAAAGTACTTAGAATTCCTGTTAAACGTGTTACCCCATCATTGAGAGATACTCTTGGAAGACATCACCAGGAATGGCCTAAGAGTGTAAGACAAGAACTGATGTAGAGAAAGAAAAAGAGAGACAGTGTGAGACTGAAATCACTGAAACAGATCTATGGTAGAGATAAACTGGTGTCACACACTCAGACAAGTCATGTGCCAACATACCTCCTGTGGTGATTAAAAAGAAGCAAGATATTAGTTGGATCAGCATTTCCATTTTGGTCTGGAGAAAAAAAAGGTGATTACATACATACATGCATCATCATTTGATAAACATGTAAAAAGTGAAGTGCTGGCCAAGTGGTAACGTAGCAAGCTAGGAAGCGAGAGAATCTGAGTGCACTGGTTCAAATCCCACATTCACCCCCCCCCACCCCCCACCGCCCCCCTCCACTAAACCTTGAGTGGAGGGCTGGACCCCCACTCATTCGGACAAGGCGACAAATGAAGGTCCGGTAAACAGCATGCACATAGCGCACATTAAAGAAGTGTTGTCCCTGGTAAAAAAAAAAAAAAAAAAAAAAAAAAATCTGTACCAAATTCTGCTTTGATAGGAAGACATCCGCTTGATGGCAGAAATATTTCAAACAAGAGGGACAAGGCCTTCAGTACTTACTTGTGACACGCACTGTATCGAATAAAGGAATGATAAGTATTTAAAAAAAATAAAAAAATAAAAATCATTAAAATAGGTCCTGGATTAAATATAAATAAGTTCTGGGGGAAAAAAACCCAAACAAAACGCCGCTACTAGCTGGATGGAACTTATGATGTTCTGTTAAAAAAACAAGTAGTCATAGAAATATAACTGTATTTGATGTAATAACACCATTTAAATCATGTTTTCTTGACATATCTCAATCATATGAGAACTTAGTTTAATTCGGCCGTAAAGGAGACGTTGACATCGTCTCAGGCACACTGCAACATGTATAAATCTGCACAAAAAAGCACACTGCAACATGTACAGATCTGCACAGTCTGACAACAGGCTGGCCAAAACTGAAAGAAACCTTCGATTCAATTTTTCTTTTATGTTCATTCCAGTTAATTCAGTATACCACGGGCACACAAACATACATAAATATGTCTACCACGGACACATACACACACACACACACACACACACACAGACAACCGAACACCGGGTTATAACATAGACTCACTTTGTTTACAAAAGTGAGTAAAAAAAAAATGGTGGCGCTCTCGGTGTAGCGACGCGCTCTGCTTGGGGAGAGCAGTCCGAATTTCACACAAAGAACTGTGTTGTGACAAAAGAGCAGTATAATACGATACAATACAATTTATAACGAAGTGAACCCATGTAATCAGTCATTCTGAGATATCTGTGTCCCCCAACTGTGTGTGTGTCTGTGAGAAACTTTGATATTGGGATTTTCTTGGTAACCTGACAGGTTGAAACTTGTATAGTTCTGAATCAAACTTTGTAGATGGTATGTTGGAATAAGACGCTTCAAGCCATAGTCCGAGCTTTAACCAGATACCCAGTTCTGCGTCGCACATTAGATTTTGTTGTTGATTTTACATGATTTGTGGGTGCTGAATCCAGTTCTGTTGGAAGGCCAAGTCGTAGATGTCGAGCATTTTGAGTTAGTGTGTAAAATCCAAAATGGCCACCGCCAGATTCGTAAATTACTAATACAGTCCGCCGTATGTGAACAAAAGAACGAACTGACCAGTATCAATGCTCCCAGAATACGGACCATTTAAAAACTTGGATCTAATTGCCTTTGTAATTAAACCATCACTGTGTTTTAAAACTGTTTATATAACATACCTCCACTGTCAAACATTTTGGAACTGGTGTGTGTGTTGGGAACTGATGTGTGTGTTTTATATGATATACCTCCACTGCGGAAAATTGTAGGAACTGCTCTGTGTGTGTGTGTGTGTGTGTGTGTGTGTGTGTCGGGTGGGGTGTGGGGAGGGCATGCATGACAGGCATCTGCTCCATTGATGCAGATGTCATGTAGCTAAAACTCCTCCTCATTCTGTCATGTACACACACTCAGTGAACTCCCCTCAAGCCCCACCCCCATCCTCCACACACACACTCACACGCTTGCACACACACACACACACACACACACACACACACTTAAACACACACACACACACACACACACACACACACACATTGATCTGGATCTATTGTGTGATCGAAAAACAATAAAATGCCGGTCAATAGTGCCACCACACACACTCACAATCAAACAAACAAACACACACACACACACACATTCTCTCTCTCTCTCTCTCTCTCTCTCTCGCACGCGCGCGCGCGCGCGCGCACCGCAGTCGACTAAGTCGACTATCGCATAAGTCGACTGTTTGGTTCATTGTGTACAAGCAATGTCAGAGTACCAATGTGTAGTGTTTTGTGGCAAGTGCTAGTGATGTTTGCATTGAATGCCATGTTATTTGTAAACATATTTGTGATGAAAGACAAAAAAGTTTTTAAAAAAGCAGACAATTTTGGGGGGGTCTCCAGGGGGTGGACTTATCCGGGTCAGCTGTGTTATTACGTGTCAATACTCCATCCTGCGATAGTGTGCGTGCGTGTGTGTTTGTGTGTCTGTCTCCCTGAATAAGGGCTGACTGTGATTTACATGCGGTATATTTTAATGAAATCAGTTTTGTTTTTTGTTGTTGTTGATTTTGTGTGTGTGTGTGTGTGTGTGTGTGTGTGTGTGTGAAGAATATATTTTTTTTCTCCTCAAAATATGATTGTTATTCCAGTTGTCATGATAGGGGCTGTTGGCCTACGTCTTTTCAGAGTTTGATGTTCTCTCTCTCTCTCTCTCTCTCTCTCTCTCTCTCTGTCCCTCATGTGTATGTGCGTGCGTGTGTGTCTGTGTGTTTGTGTGTCTGTGTGTCTGTGTGTGCGAGCGTGAGTGCAGTCACGCGCGAAATGCCTGTTTTACAATTCATGTATTACTTCACTCACACGTGAACATCGATGAACCGAAAGTGTGTCAAAGTCCAAACAGCAGGCCATTACCTCTACAAGTTGGTCAGGCTGAGACCAAAATGAAATGCTTTTGGCAGATCTGTCAAAGAAGAAAACTGCAGCTGAAGCCAGCAAAGCTCATCGAAAGAGAATTTAGCTAAATACAGAGTTTGAAAATATTCAAGTCAGTGCATACTTGGAAAATATGTCAAAAGAAAAAAAAAGGACCAATACAAGAAGTCAAAACTGCAATATATATATCCCAAAATACCAGGCCAGGACTTCAGAAGGAGAAACAGGGCCCCTGAAATGACCAAACTGACGAGGGATGAGAAGGGAAAAGTGAGAAACGCCTGGAAGATCCAGAGGACCCGCCAAAGATCAACTGACGAGGGATGAGAAGGGAAAAGTGAGAAACACTTGGAAGATCCAGAGGACCCGCCAAAGATCAACTGACGAGGGATGAGAATGGAAAAGTGAGAAACACCTGGAAGATCCAGAGGACCCGCCAAAGATCCAAAGCATCTCCAGAAGAGAGTAGTCATGAATCAAAGGAGGACAGAGTTACAGGGAAGGGAGGCTATTTTGGGAAGAGGTGGGTTTTAAGGCCAGACTTGAAAAAGCTGAGTGTGGAGACCTGGCGAAGCGAAAGAGGAAGTTCATTCCAATTGCAAGGTCCAGAGACAGAGAAAGAACGGCGGCCAACAGTTGAGTGTTTGAATCTGGGTATGCGTAAACAGAGTGGATCCAAAGCCGATCGTAGAGAGCGAGATGGAGTGTAGAGGTGAAGGCAGCCGCAGAGATAGGAAGGGGCAGTTTTGTGAATACATTTATAACATAGAGTGCTGATCTTGTACTTTATTCGGTGTGAGACAGGGAGCCAGTGGAGATGTTGCAAAAGAGGAGTGATATGCTTTTCTTTCTGAGGACGAGTCGGGCAGCAGAGTTTTGTATGCGCTGAAGGGACTGAATGGATGAAGCAGGCAAACCAGACAATAGAGAGTTACAGTAGTCAAGGCGAGAGAGAATGAGAGAAACGACAAGTCTAGATGTTGCGTCAGTGAACAGACATTTCTGGATGGAACTGATGCGTTGCAGTTGACAGTAGCAGGACTGACAGGTCTGACTGATGAATATGCCAAGAAAAAGGCAGAAGAAACAGCAGGTTATAAGAAAGGAAGAAACTGACACCCAAGACTGTATCAACTGAAAAACATCCATCTGAACAAGAGACTTGGATTACAGAAATGGTCAGTTCTGACTCTGCTAAACCTGCAATAGCATGCAGTGTCCATTGCACACCAAACAAAGCTGGCAGCAGAGCAAGTAAATCAATGTCACAAGACAGGGACAAGAAAGGGTCATCACCTGAATGACTGAAAGGTCTGCCCTGAAACAAAACACTAGCTAACAGATCGAGAGCCCCAAATTATAAAAAACGGGTTCAGCTTCATGATTCATTCAGGTGATTATCATCAAGAAAAATGGACATGATGAACAAAAAAGATTTAAAAAAAAAAAGTGCAGCAACTCTGAAAGGCAAATGGAGAAAACACAAAACATCTTTATTGTAAAAGATATTTCTGGGAATCTGCAGTAGCATTTTCGTGCACTGCATCACAAACACGCACTTCCGGATTTTGTGCATATTTACACAAATTCCGCTTTATTGACTGGTTCTTCAGTGCAAAGAGAATAATGTCGCTTTATTGACTGGTTCTTCAGTGCAAAGAGAATAATGTCGCTTTACTGACTGGTTCTTCAGTGCAAAGAGAATAATGTCGCTTTATTGACTGGTTCTTCAGTGCAAAGAGAATAATGTCGCTTTATTGACTGGTTCTTCAGTGCAAAGAGAATAATGTCGCTTTATTGACTGGTTCTTCAGTGCAAAGAGAATAATGTCGCTTTATTGACTGGTTCTTCAGTGCAAAGAGAATAATGTCGCTTTACTGACTGGTTCTTCAGTGCAAAGAGAATAATGTCGCTTTATTGACTGGTTCTTCAGTGCAAAGAGAATAATGTCGCTTTACTGACTGGTTCTTCAGTGCAAAGAGAATAATGTCGCTTTACTGACTGGTTCTTCAGTGCAAAGAGAATAATGTCGCTTTACTGACTGGTTCTTCAGTGCAAAGAGAATAATGTCGCTTTACTGACTGGTTCTTCAGTGCAAAGAGAATAATGTCGCTTTATTGACTGGTTCTTCAGTGCAAAGAGAATAATGTCGCTTTATTGACTGGTTCTTCAGTGCAAAGAGAATAATGTCGCTTTACTGACTGGTTCTTCAGTGCAAAGAGAATAATGTCGCTTTATTGACTGGTTCTTCAGTGCAAAGAGAATAATGTCGCTTTATTGACTGGTTCTTCAGTGCAAAGAGAATAATGTCGCTTTACTGACTGGTTCTTCAGTGCAAAGAGAATAATGTCGCTTTATTGACTGGTTCTTCAGTGCAAAGAGAATAATGTCGCTTTACTGACTGGTTCTTCAGTGCAAAGAGAATAATGTCGCTTTATTGACTGGTTCTTCAGTGCAAAGAGAATAATGTCGCTGTATTGACTGGTTCTTCAGTGCAAAGAGAATAATGTCGCTGTATTGACTGGTTCTTCAGTGGAAAGAGAATAATGTCGCTTTACTGACTGGTTCTTCAGTGCAAAGAGAATAATGTCGCTTTATTGACTGGTTCTTCAGTGCAAAGAGAATAATGTCGCTTTACTGACTGGTTCTTCAGTGCAAAGAGAATAATGTCGCTTTACTGACTGGTTCTTCAGTGCAAAGAGAATAATGTCGCTTTATTGACTGGTTCTTCAGTGCAAAGAGAATAATGTCGCTTTACTGACTGGTTCTTCAGTGCAAAGAGAATAATGTCGCTTTATTGACTGGTTCTTCAGTGCAAAGAGAATAATGTCGCTGTATTGACTGGTTCTTCAGTGGAAAGAGAATAATGTCGCTTTACTGACTGGTTCTTCAGTGCAAAGAGAATAATGTCGCTTTACTGACTGGTTCTTCAGTGCAAAGAGAATAATGTCGCTTTATTGACTGGTTCTTCAGTGCAAAGAGAATAATGTCGCTTTATTGACTGGTTCTTCAGTGCAAAGAGAATAATGTCGCTTTACTGACTGGTTCTTCAGTGCAAAGAGAATAATGTCGCTTTACTGACTGGTTCTTCAGTGCAAAGAGAATAATGTCGCTTTATTGACTGGTTCTTCAGTGCAAAGAGAATAATGTCGCTTTACTGACTGGTTCTTCAGTGCAAAGAGAATAATGTCGCTTTATTGACTGGTTCTTCAGTGCAAAGAGAATAATGTTCTGGCCAAATTAATGCAAGATAAGGAAACATTTCACAGTAATCAAAACTATTAAAACTCTTATTTCTGCTTTTGTGCTGTACGAATCTTCTCACAGGCTGTCCACATAATATTTTTCAGCGAATTAAAAATTTTCAAAACAATGCTGCCCGTCTGACTCTCAGAGTCCCACGTACTGATCACATTTCTCCTCACCTCCGCACTCTACATTGGCTCCCCATTGAAGCGAGAATTAAATACAAAGTTTCGTGTCTCTGCTGTTCTGCTTTCCACTTCGCAGGACCTACTTATCTTTCTGACCTTATCAGTGTTTACACTCCCACATGAAACCCCTGCTCTTCCTCATACTGTTACCTTTAGAAACTTCCTCGTCTCAATACAAGAACCTATGGTGAACGTTCTTTCTTCTTTGCTGCTCCTCACATCTGGAACAACCTTCTTCATCATATCCGTGCATCTGATTCTATTTCTGCTTTTCGCTCATCACTAAAACTTGATATTTTAAAAACCTGTCTATAAGCACTCTCAGCTTCCTTGTTCTCCAACACCACCCATGTCAGCTCACTTTGGATGTATGTAGAGTGGGAAAGGGAGAGAGAGAGAGAGAGTGTGTGTGTGTGTGGGGGGGGGGGGGGGGGGGGGGGGGGGGAGGGGGGGAGGGGTTTTCAGAAAGTGTGGTCATGAATGATTTATGTAACTTGTAATCATTTTTCTTTCATGTAAAGCGCCCTGAGCTCTTAGAGGGAAAGGGCGTTATATAAATGTACATTATTATCATTATTATTCTGATCACTCCTTTCATCAGTGAAAAAAGGATGATGTCCTGGCCAAATTAATGCAGGCTAGGAAAACATCTACTCTAATTAGATCTTAAAATTGACGCATAGTATAGACGAACCCGTTCTGGGCCACAGAATTTTGTGGAAATGTGCTTGCCTGGGAATTTGAGGATTCATAAATAAGAAGAAATTCTACCACAAAAACTATAAGAGATACAGAAAAAAAGCAAATGATTCTGCGAAGGAAAATGAGGATTCTGATTTTAAGAATCTGTATTATTGAATGAGGATTTAATTTAAAAGCTGAAAATAACACGCCCGTGCATCATTATATGAAAATAAAACAAAATGTATATAATTTCAAGATAACAATCGCAAGTCATGCAGACATGTAAGTAAATTACAGTGCCCTGACAATGACAATCACTGATTTGGTCAAT
>NC_134909.1:3461085-3463585 GCF_041734735.1 Babylonia areolata
ACTTTATTTATTAAAAAAAAAAAAAAAAAAAAGTGGAGGAAGAACACACACACATACCACTTCGTGCACAATGGGGTTGGGGGATTTGGGGTTGGGGGGTTGGGGGGTTGGCGGGGCCGGGGGAGTGGGGGAAGGTGGGGGGGTGGGGGCAGGTGGTAACACGTGGTGCAACTGACACGGTGTTGGTGTGCGCCATGTGTGCACGTACATTGCACAGAAGTGGTATTGAGTCAGCGTCGTGTGTTTGTCAATAACTCCATTCGCAGTTTTGAGTGTGTTAGTTTGTGAAGGGCTGCTACATGTGTGGATTCACATCTATACACTGTTGTTGTTGGTTTTTTTTATGGTGTAAAACTGATATCAGTGGGCAAGAGAAGTACTAGAAAATAAGACGTCTTCTGAGAGGTGAGTGGTGTGTGTGTGTGTGTGTGTGTGTGTGTGTGTGTCTTTGTTGTGTGTGTGTGTATGTCTGTCTTTGTTGTGTGTGTGTCTTTGTTGTGTGTGTGTGTATGTCTGTCTTTGTTGTGTGTGTGTGTGTGTGTGTGTTGTGTGCGCGTGTGTGTCTTTGTTGTGTGTGTGTGCGTGTGTGTGTTGTGTGCGCGTGTGTGTCTTTGTTGTGTGTGTGTGTGTGCCTGTCTTTGTTGTGTGTGTGTGTGTGTGTGTGTGTGTGTGTGTGTGTGTGTGTGTGTGTGTGTGTGTGTGTGCCTGTCTTTGTTGTGTGTGTGTGTGTGTATCTTTGTTGTGTGTGTGTGTGTGTGTGTTGTGTGCGTGTGTGTCTTTGTTGTGTGTGTGTGTGTACCTGTCTTTGTTGTGTGTGTGTGCGTGTGTGTCTTTGTTGTGTGTGTTGTGTGTGTGTGTGTGTGTGTGTGTGTGTGTGTGTGCGTGTGTGTGTGCCTGTCTTTGTTGAGTGTGTGTGTGTGTGTGTGTGTGTGTGTGCCTGTCTTTGTTGTGTGTGTGTGTGTGTATCTTTGTTGTGTGTGTGTGTGTGTGTGTTGTGTGCGTGTGTGTCTTTGTTGTGTGTGTGTGTGTGTGTCTTTGTTGTGTGTGTGTGTGTGCCTGTCTTTGTTGAGTGTGTGTGCGTGTGTGTGTGTGTGCGTGTGTGTCTTTGTTGTGTGTGTTGTGTGCGTGTGTGTGTGCGTGTGTGTCTTTGTTGTGTGTGTTGTGTGCGTGTGTGTGTGCGTGTGTGTCTTTGTTGTGTGTGTGTATGCATGTGTGTATATTTGTGTTTGTTGTGTGTGTGCATGTCGTGTGCGTGTGTTAGTTGTGTGTGTGTTTGTGTGTGCGTATATGTGTCTTTGTTGTGTGTGTGCATGTGCGTGTTTGTTGTGTGTGTGCATGCTCACACATGAAACATGTTGCCTTCCTTTCTGCTGTCAAACTGATCCATCTGTCTTCATTTCTCTCTTCCTCCCTCCTGTGTGTGTGTGTGTGTCCCCATGGATGATCTTAGTAATGATGTGGTTGTTTTTTTTGTTTTTTTTAAACAAATAGTAAAGAGTGGCAACTCTCTCCAGTCACAAGGTACACAACTTCAAGTCAGTGCTACTTAAGCTACCGATTCAGCTAATACACAGGTAAATAAAAAAAAAAAAAAAGTATATTTTTGGAACAAACCCAGACACTTCCTAAAAATTCAAGCGCCGGGCCTGTCCTTATACCGATCATTTGACATGTGCACACAGCAGCAAAGACAGAAGAAATGTGCAAACACAAATCAGCTTTTATTCAAGACTGGCATAGCCTCTTTAATCCTGAACAAGCCACACACAACACATGGACAATACAGAACAAACACATGGTTGCCTCGGTGGTTTTTCAACTGGAAATTACAAATAATGAGGCCAGGAGATGAAATGATTAACAAATAGTAAAGAGTGATAACTCTCTCCATTCACAAGGTACAGAACTTCAAGTCAGTGCTGCTTACGCTACCGATTCAGCTAGCACACAGGTAAAATAAATGGTACACTGGAACAGACCCAGACACTTCCTAAAAAGAAAGCGCCGGGCCTGTCCTTATACCGATCATTTGACATGATGTGAAGATGCCTGTGGTTAATGCTCCCATGCCATGTTTGTTTAAAACTTGGTTGAATGTTTTACAGATCAGTATCAATTTATGTTGATTTTACCATTATATTAATCTGGTCATGTGTATATACAATAAGTGTGCATGGGTGCTTAAATACAGGCGGGTGTGTGCGTGCGTGTGTGGATGTGCGTGTTTTAAATGACGGAAATTTATCGGACTTGCTTTGCTATGACTGAGTTGAGTGTTATTTTGTTATGTATGTGTTGTATGTCGAATTTTACCGTTTTGCTTATAATTTGTATGTATCACACACTTCACCACTCTTAATTTCTCTACGAGATAATAAAGGTATTCTGATCTCTCTCTCTCTCTCTCTCTCTCTCTGTGTGTGTGTGTGTGTGTGTGTGTGTGAACGTGCTTGTCATTTATTGTGCTTACGTCATTGTTATACTGTTTTTTCCGGACCCT
>NC_134909.1:3468585-3473585 GCF_041734735.1 Babylonia areolata
CACTGAAGCTGATGCTCTCAGATCTTTGAGTGTGCGGAGTTTTATGACGTGTGACGTCACAGCGTACTTCTGCTTCTACTAATGATGATGATGATGACGATGATGATGATTATGATGATGATGATGATAACAATATCATTAACAACATTTGGGCGCTCATCATTCGTTTCCTGTGTCATTCGATCAGATTTCAGTCACGCACACATATACTCATACAGACATGCGATATTTTACTCGTTTGTTTATTTACCCTGCCATTGTGGCAGCCATACTCCGTTTTCGGGGGTGTGCATGCTGGGTATGTTCTTGTTTCCACAACCCACCGAACGCCGACATGGATTATAGGACCTTTAACGTGCGTATTTGATCTTCTGCTTGCGTATACACACGAAGGGCGTTCAGAGACTGGCAGGTCTGCACATATGTTGACCTGGGAGATCGGAAAAATCTCCACCCTTTACCCACCAGTCGCCGTCACCGTGATTCGAACCCAGAACCCTCAGATTGAAAGTCCAACGCTTTATACTAGTAATATGTGATTGTTACAGCGAAATTTAAGGAGCGCATGAGCATAAACGTCTGGTAAACAAGAAATATGTATATTTCTGTACTCTAAAGTCAGTTCTGAAATTTTATTTATAAAAAAGCCTACTACATGCATCAATTCATTCCCCCAATTAATAACAAAATCATTTACTGAAGAATCTCGAATATGGCTGCATTTTGCATTGATATTTGAACAAAAAGCCCCTCTCCCACGCAGTCAAATCAGCAAATTGCGAGAATGTATTGAATCTTTCTGAATCGTACAGATCGGGGGAGACCTCTGTCATGTGAATTTCTGAATGTTTGGTAAATGGTTCATAACAATTTTTAGACTGGAGAATGCAAAGTTTTAAACAACAGCGAACCATTCGAACAAACCCTAAAACAGACACTGGGTATCTTGCTGTTTCGCCATTGACTAAGCAATTCAAAGTATTACGCTTTAAACGAAAAACTATACTTTGAAAATATCAGTGGAAAATTATCAATGACAGTTAAATTTTCTTATCCCCAAAGTTCGTAATCACACAGTGAAACGGGTGCAACCTTTTTTCTTTTTTTTCTTGTTCAGTGATGGACATCATTGCTGGGTCTGACTGTTCTAATTTCCATCAAATACAGACTCTGACATGGATTGCAGGATCTTTAACGTGTGTGTTTGACCTTCTGCATGCTGTGCGCACGAAGGTGGTTCAGGTCTGCACATCTGTTGACCTGGGAGATCGGAAAAATCTCCACCCATAGCCCGCCAGGCGTCGTGACTGGAGATTCGAACCCTGGACCTTGAAAGACAGAGCTTTAACCACTCGGCTATGGCGCCCCTCACAGAAAGATCTGGAATTGATGTGATCACATGACATCGCCACAGCGGTCCTAACTTTGGCAGTTGGCTGCATCCAGCCCAGACGTAACTTAATAATTTGTGGACGCAAAACTTTTCCACAGCTTGTTTAATGTTTCCCCGGGGTAAGCACTTTCTGCTTCAGTTAATCATAAGTCTGCAGCATCTTTCATGATTATCTAATTCGTGGAGGGACGCTTTCGTTATTGAGCTTGATCTGTCTTGGAAATCTCTCCCTCTCTCCCTCTCTCTCTTTCTCTCTGTCTGTCTGTCTGTTTGTCTCTCTCCTGCCTGTCTGTCTCTCACTCTCTCACCTCTGATTTTCCATCTCTCTGTCTCAGTCTCTCTCTGTCTGTCTGTCTGTCTGTCTGTCTCTCTCTCTGTCTGTCTGCCTGTCTGTCAGTCTCTCTCTGTCTGCCTGTCTGTCAGTCTCTCTCTCTCTGTCTGCCTGTCTGTCAGTCTCTCTCTCACTCTATCCCTTTCTCTGTCTCTCTCTCGCTGTCTCACAGCCTCATACACCCTCCCCCCTCTCTCCTTCCCTTCGACAAATCTTTCCACAGACTCTCTCATGTCAGGCCTTCACAACCTGCTCATTCCAAAACGCAACAGCAAAGTGAGAGCTGTATGATCAATGGTTTCTCCACTGCAATGGAAAGTCATTTACAGCTCAGTTTGTGTGTGTGAAGGACTGTGACTCTCAAGCTAGGAGGCAAAATGGCACTGGCTCTCAGTGCTGCAGCCTTGGGGGCTAGTTGGCCTTTGGGAACCATCCCAACGCTGACTGTCCTAAAACCCTCTTGGCCGAGAGAGTGGGGATGTAACTTGGGCAAGACACTCTCCACTATAATCAAATTCTAGCCCAAATAGTTTGAACAGCAGCTACCTCCTCTGCTGTTCTGATGATCATAGTCGGACTCGACTGTCATAAATACATACATGCATTCCTAAATAGCCCCCCCCCCCCCCACCCCCACCCGCACCCCCACTTACCTTCCCTCTCTCCAGCATGTAGTTTCCGTGTCTGGTTACATGTACACAGGTACAAATATCTGTCTTGTTACATGTACACAGGTACAAATATCTGTCTTGTTACATGTACACAGGTACAAGTATCTGCCTTGTTACATGTACACAGGTACAAATATCTGTTATATATACACAGGTACAAATCTGCCTTGTTACATGTACACAAGTACAAATATCTGCCTTGTTACATATACACAGGTACAAATCTGCCTTGTTACATATACACAGGTACAAATCTGCCTTGTTACATGTACACAGACATAGATCTGCCTAGTTACATGTACACAGGTACAAATCTTCCTAGCTACATAGGTAAGAAATAGAACGAGCCTCCTCACGCGCGCGCGCATGCATCCCTTTCACTGAGTCGATTATAAAAAAAAAACAAAACCGAATTAACAAATTAACAAATAAATACAAATGTCACTGTTACTCCCAGTTGTAACTGCCGTTTACAATAATATATCAATCTGCCGATAAACTGAGCAGAACAGCAATCAATAAAACTCCAAACTGAAACACACACACACACACACACACACACACACACACACACACACACACACACACACACACACACACACACACACACACACACACACACACACTAAGACACACAATCACACACATACATGCAAAGACACACAGAAAAACACACAGACACACCCACCCACCCACCCACACATCTATCTCTCCACCACCCTCCCTACCTCTCACACCGCCCCACCCCTCTCCATTTCATCACTGCCGTTGACCAATATTCCACCGGCTTCATGGTATTATTGATAATCACCTCTCCTTTCGCCCCCCCCCCCCCCCCCCTCCTCATCCCAGACAATCGGTGCAGTGACAGAGTCCACAGTCAACCCGACCCTCCACTGTTTGCCCTGTACACACCTTCATTTCCTCTCCCCCGCTCCCCACTCTCCCTTTCCCCTTCCCACACGGCGCATGCGCCTCGCGCGTGCCAGTTGACCAATCGAACGCTGTTGTTTATTCTAAGGACCACCCTGTCTCCGAATCTGCAAAGCGAGAAATGGGATCTGCTGTGAAGAAAGGAGTGTCGTTTGGCTGAAATCGCGAGACGTGTTCGCAGGTGAATGGGTTTCGACCAGTGAGGGAAGGGCAACATGTGCCTATCAGTTTGCAAATTAATTTCTCCAAAGGCGCGCACGTGTGTGTGCGTGCGTGCGTGCGTGCGTGCGTGTGTGTGTGTGTGTGTGTATGTGTGTGTTGGGGGAGGATAGAGGAGGGAGGAGGGAGGGGGCGGGGGGGAGTAATCTCCAGAGTGATGCTTTGTTCTCTGAGGACTGTCCAGAGTGTCAGCTCGCAAAGTCATTGTACTGCATTGCAGCAGCTGAGATTGAGAACTTGGGTTTATCCCCTTGACTGTTGCTGACGAAAAATACTCAATAATGCTGTCACCTTACTATGACGTCAACAATGCTGTCACCTCACTGTGACGTCAATAATACTGTCACCTCACTGTGACGAAAAAGCTCGTCAACAATGCTGTCACCTTACTGTGACGAAAATGCTCATCAATATTGCTGTCACCTCATTGTGACGTCAATAATACTGCCACCTCACTGTGACGAAAATACTCGTCAATAATACTGTCACCTCACTGTGATGTCAATAATGCTGTCACCTCACTGTGACGTCAATAATGCTGTCACCACACTGTCACCTCACTGTGACGTCAATAAAGCTGTCACCTCACTGTGACGTCAATAATGCTGTCACCTCACTGTGACGTCAACAATACTGTCACCTCACTGTGACGTCAATAAAGCTGTCACCTCACTGTGACGTCAATAACACTGTCACCTCACTGTGACGTCAACAATACTGTCAGCTCACTGTGACGAAACTAGACGTCAAGAGTTGGTGCCTGTCAGCGTTTGATACGAAGCACACCGTTCCCTCTGTTCCAATCCCAACTGAACATTAATCTATTCCGAAACGCGTTTTTGTCATTTTCTTTGCCTTGGGAGACTTTCCGTTCATGGGTGTGTGAGCATGGCTGAGCGTGGTTGGTCATTCCTGGGCGTGGCTAAGTGTCAGTGAGTGACAGCTGGCTTTGAGAAATGCGCTTCACAAATGCCAGTTGTGATCATTACAGGTCTTGGTGCCAGTTACCGTTCTTTGGAATTCATCTCTTTGGGAATGCATTCCTTCGGTTCCTCCTGAAAAGCCACAGCATGTAAGTTAGTGACTGGAACTGGAGGCTCACACAGCACTCATCTCCTGCTGTGTGGGTTCAACCGTGACAGTGAATGATGATAATGATGATAGCAACAGCAACAACAACAATAATGATAATGATAACAATACCAATAATAATGATAATGATGATGACGATAATGGAAATCTATATTGCGCCTTCCATCGCTCATGGATCTTCACAGGAACAGCAAAAAGTAATAGCAAAGAAACAAGAATTTGGTATGGTGTAGTATAACACAGAAACATAACAAAGAACACACACACACACACACACACACACACACACACACACACACACACACACACAAATGAGCGCATGAACGCACACACACACACACACATACACATACACATACAC
>NC_134909.1:3478585-3501085 GCF_041734735.1 Babylonia areolata
GTCTCATCCTTCCCTCTCAATTCAGCCTGTTGAAATCAAAATGTCATCTCTCACCCCCCCCCCCCCATTCCCCGCCCCCTTCCACCTCTGTTTCTGTCAACCCTTGCCTATTAATTCCCTTTCTCCATTTTAGCTGAACAATAACCAACGACTTGGGGCCTGAGATTCTCCATACTGTGAAAAACACGTCATCTCGTCACTTAAGCGATTGCTTGCCCTCCCCCACCCTCCGCCCGCCTCTCTCCCACCCCTACAACCCACCCCAGTCCCCACAACCCAGACACACCTTCAGTGAAATCAGTACATGTTCCCCACTCTGTTCCCTCGCTGGTCAGAAACCCCCTTCATCTGAGAACAGACCATGTCCCGCGAGTTGAGCCAAACAACACTCAGCAGATCCCATTCCTCGTTCAGAGGGGAGATGGGATGGTGAACGGGGTGTGGGGTGTGGTGGAAGGGGACAGGGGGGAATGGTTCTCGAAGTAAACGCCGTTTGATTGGTCAACTGGCGTCTCAGGCACGCGCTTGGCACACGCCCTTGTGTCTTGCGTTTCGCAGGGGAGAGGAAATGGACGGGTTGGTGGGCAAACAAGGGCACTCACCACGCGCCGTTTGTGTGGAGGGGAGGTAAGCCGTGGGATCTCTGTGGACTTCAGCTGACGACAGTCATTGAATGGAGGGGATTGGCGGGAAGGGGGTGGGGGTGGGGGGTAGGATTGACAGGTGGGGAGAAGGAAGAATGGAGGAGGGGGGGGGGCTGGGGGGGGGGAGGGGAGGGGGGTGGGGCGAGGGAGCGAATTGAGCTGTGTGTGTGTGTGTGTGTGTGTGTGTGTTTCTCTGAGATAGTGCTAGGAAAAATATTCTACCGAGTTACAGATCGATTTTTATTTTAAACGCAGTTGCTGTTTCTGGTTAACGATTTTTCAGACCACATACCAAGCTCTCAGCCAATTAATGAACCAGTTAATCAATTAATAAATATCTTAAACAGCAGACACGAGCACTTGATGGCTTTGGAAAGCCCTCAAAAGAATGTCCGTTCTTAAGTAGGAAAGTTATTGTTTTAAATTTTTTTTAAGCCAATCTTTCAGTTATAAGGCTGAATTTGAAATTTAAATGATGGGTTTAAAAAGCGATTTATTCATTAATTGGGGTTATTAAACACTGGAAAAGATAGGGTTTTAATAAAGTGGGCAGTTTGAAAACACCGCAAGGACCGGATCCTTTACTCCTCAATTATGTCTGAAAGTTAGGAAAGATATGTGAAAGAGGGCGGATGAACAGTGAGAGAAGATGTCGGGGAGAAACAACAAGACATTCTCGTTAGAGGGGAGATGGATGGTAACGGGTTGGGGGTGAGTGGAGGGGACAGGGGGAAGTGGTTCCGGAGAAAGCGTGAGGAGGGGGGTTCAGGACGCGGGACAGAGGGCAGGGAGGTGAGGGGAGAGGAGGAGGGGGGGGGAAACGAAGGGGACTACAGGCGCGTTTAGTGGGAGGGGAGAGCCGTGGGACGGGCTTAGAGAGACAGTCAGAATGGAGGGGATGGCGGGAGAGGGAGAGGGGGGGGGGGGGGAGGATGAGAGAGGGGAGAGGAGGAAGGAAGAGGAGGAGAGGGGAGGGGGGGGAGGGGAGAGGGAGGGGGAGGGGAGGAATTGAGAGTGAGTGAGAGTGTGTGTGGTGTGGTGAGGGGTAGTTTCTCGAGAGAGGGTAGAGAAGAAGTAGAGCGAGTTAGAGAGGGAGTTTTTAGACGCAGTTGGTGGTTTGGAAGAGAGTTAGAAGGAACGCAGCTCCAGCCAATAATGAACGAGATCAAGAAGAATGTAACAGAGACAGCGAGCAATGATGGCTTTGGAAGAGCCTCAAAGAGAATGACGGTTAGATAGATTGATAGAGAGACGAAGTAGCTGGAGTGAGAGTTAGATTGATAAGGGATTAATCAGACAGATTGTTTAGAGAGAGAGGGAGAGAGATTTCAACCAGATAAGGCAGTGGACAGAGCGAAGAGGAGAGAAGTGGGGGTCCGGGTGCGGAAAAGGTGGAGGCGGGAGTGTGCACGATGGGAAAAGATGGGGTTGCGGAAGGGTGGGGGTAGCAACGGACATTTTCTAATACCGGATGAGTTTTTATCCTCTGGCAGTATGGAAAGGAAGAGAACAAAGGAATAGGCGGTTTAGAGAAGAAAAGGACACGCTGAGACTGGGTTAGGGGTGCAGGGGGAGGGGGGGAGAAACGAATTGTTTATCATACATATTAATTTGCAAGGACATGTAAACAAAAATACGGCGGTTACAGAAAAAGTAATTCTGAGACTATAAACACAACAACATAAAAAAGGCATAAATTTCGCTTGTGATATTTTATTTCCATCAAACCCAACTAGGGTTATTTCTTAAGTTTTCTTATTCATTTCTTTATCAATTCTATTATTCATTAGTTCTTAAAAAATGAGTTTTTCTTTCGATTTCTAACATTAGATATAAAGGGTAGTGTTGGACTAGCTGAAGCAGAGATAGACAAGGGATCGTGTGGACGAGAGAGAGAGAGAGAGAGAGAGAGAGAGAGAGAGAAAGACGAACGAACGAACGAATCTTTTTAATGAGGGAAGTGGAATAAGCATGCATATGCTTTTTTACATCCAGCCCTCAGGGCAAAAAGAAATGAAATCAAAATGTTCACAAGATAACAAAAGGTTATAGAAAAAACATACATGAAATTCAAATACACTCAATTGCACAGTAGCATTTACAAGTACATAATCATGATACCTGCATTAATGACAATAATGTCTATGAATATGGTAATGAGAGAGACAGAGTGAGTGAGTGAGTGAGAGAGAGAGAAACAGAGAATGAATGAATGAAGGAATGAGAGAGAGAGAGAGGCAGACAGACAGACGAGGGTATAAGTGAATTTTGCTTCCCCCCCCCCTTTGTGTGTGTGTGTGTGTGTGTGTGTGTGTGTGTGTGTGTGTGTGTGTGTGTGCGAGAGAGAGAGAGAGATAGTGCACGTGTAAGTGTGTATATCTGTAATGAGTTCGTGTAGATAAATAAATAGATAGATAGAACGATGTAGATTAGATAAATAACCTAACTATATGCATTGACAGATGGACGAAGAGACAAGCAGGAGGAAGAACAGTTTTAAACATATTTCTCACTCACTCACTCACTCACTCACTCACTCACTCACTCACTCACTCACTCACTCACTCACTCACTCACTCACTCACTCACTCACTCAGTCACTCTCTCTCAGTCAGTCAGTCAGTCAGTCAGTCAGTCACTCAGTCACTCACTCACTCAGTCACTCACTCACTCACTCACTCACTCACTCTCTCACTCACTCACTCAATCACTCACTCAATCACTCTCTCACTCACTCACTCACTCTCTCACTCACTCACTCAATCACTCTCTCACTCACTCACTCACTCACTCAATCTGTCTGTGTCTGTCAATCTGTCTGTCCGTCTAGTTCATTTGTTTATCGAATCTCTATCTGATAGATCTCTGTGTTAAACACTTCCTCCTCCCCCCTCCTTCCCGATCCTATTCACCATCAGTTTGTGATACACAGGGGAATTATTGGCCAGCTGTCACCTGACCTGTGACTGCTAACAAGGGAAACTACTCAGCCTTTAACAGTTCTTTTCATTCCTAACGTGATGATGATGATGATGATGATGATTATCATTATTATCATAATTATTATTACTATGGTGATGATGATAGTGACAATGACGATGATGATGATGATTATCATTGGCATCAAAAATCGTATTCATTGCGACAGCAGTGTAGATGTTGCTCTATCCGTCTCTTTATCATTCTTCTTCTTCTTCTTCTTATCATCATTATTGTTATTGTTATTATTATTTTATCATTATTATTATTATTACTGTTGTTGTTATTATTATTGTTACCATTGTTATCATCATTATCATTATTGCTATTATTATTATTGTTGCTGTTGTTGTTGTTGTTATGATGATGATTATTATTATTGGTATTATTATTCTATTTTTTTCACCTTCTTTCCCACCTCACCCCCACCACTACCACACTCCCCACCCCACCTTCCCCTCACCACCCCTCTCTCTCTGTTCCTGCCCCCCCCCCACTTCCCTCCCCCGCTGTGGTTATCCTGTTTCTGCGGAGCTGTTGTCTGCCCATTGTGAGTCACGAGGCCATGAGCCAATCACTGCACGACGATACCCACATGGCCCCCGGATGAAAGGGAGATAATTAGAGTTTAATCTCAGACCGATGACAGGCGTGGTGTTTTTTTTACGCTTTTTTGGTGTGTGTGTGTGTGTGTGTGTGTGTGTGTGTGTGTGTGTGTGTGTGTGTGTGTGGAGGGGGAGGGACAGGAAGGGGAGTGGAGCCTGGGTGTCAGCAAGAGGAGGACGGGGAAGGGACGGGAGGTGGGTGTGTAAGGTAGTGTGGTAGTAGGGGGGAAGGGACGGGAGGTGGGTGTGTAAGGTAGTGTGGTAGTAGGGGGGAGGGGAGGTGGGTGTGTAAGGTAGTGCGGTAGTAGGGGGGAGGGGAGGTGGGTGTGTAAGGTAGTGTGGTAGTAGGGGGGAGGGGAGGGGAGGTGGGTGTGTAAGGTAGTGCGGTAGTAGGGGGGAGGGGAGGTGGGTGTGTAAGGTAGTGCGGTAGTAGGGGGGAGGGGAGGGGAGGTGGGTGTGTAAGGTAGTGCGGTAGTAGGGGGGGAGGGGAGGTGGGTGTGTAAGGTAGTGCGGTAGTAGGGGGGAGGGGAGGGGAGGTGGGTGTGTAAGGTAGTGCGGTAGTAGGGGGGGAGGGGAGGTGGGTGTGTAAGGTAGTGCGGTAGTAGGGGGAGGGGAGGGGAGGTGGGTGTGTAAGGTAGTGCGGTAGTAGGGGGGGGAGGGAGGTGGGTGTGTAAGGTAGTGCGGTAGTAGGGGGGGAGGGGAGGTGGGTGTGTAAGGTAGTGCGGTAGTAGGGGGGAGGGGAGGTGGGTGTGTAAGGTAGTGCGGTAGTAGGGGGGAGGGGAGGTGGGTGTGTAAGGTAGTGCGGTAGTAGGGGAGGGGAGGGGAGGTGGGTGTGTAAGGTAGTGCGGTAGTAGGGGGGAGGGGAGGGGAGGTGGGTGTGTAAGGTAGTGCGGTAGTAGGGGGGAGGGGAGGGAGGTGGGTGTGTAAGGTAGTGCGGTAGTAGGGGGGAGGGAGGTGGGTGTGTAAGGTAGTGCGGTAGTAGGGGGGAGGGGAGGGGAGGTGGGGTGTGTAAGGTAGTGCGGTAGTAGGGGGGGAGGGGAGGGGAGGTGGGTGTGTAAGGTAGTGCGGTAGTAGGGGGGAGGGGAGGGAGGTGGGTGTGTAAGGTAGTGCGGTAGTAGGGGGGAGGGGAGGTGGGTGTGTAAGGTAGTGCGGTAGTAGGGGGGAGGGGAGGTGGGTGTGTAAGGTAGTGCGGTAGTAGGGGGAGGGAGGGGAGGTGGGTGTGTAAGGTAGTGCGGTAGTAGGGGGAGGGAGGGGAGGTGGGTGTGTAAGGTAGTGCGGTAGTAGGGGGGAGGGGAGGGGAGGTGGGTGTGTAAGGTAGTGCGGTAGTAGGGGGGAGGGGAGGGAGGTGGGTGTGTAAGGTAGTGCGGTAGTAGGGGGGAGGGGAGGGAGGTGGGTGTGTAAGGTAGTGCGGTAGTAGGGGGGAGGGGAGGGGAGGTGGGTGTGTAAGGTAGTGCGGTAGTAGGGGGGAGGGGAGGGGAGGTGGGTGTGTAAGGTAGTGCGGTAGTAGGGGGGAGGGGAGGGGAGGTGGGTGTGTAAGGTAGTGCGGTAGTAGGGGGGAGGGAGGGGAGGTGGGTGTGTAAGGTAGTGCGGTAGTAGGGGGGAGGGGAGGGGAGGTGGGTGTGTAAGGTAGTGCGGTAGTAGGGGGGAGGGGAGGGGAGGTGGGTGTGTAAGGTAGTGCGGTAGTAGGGGGAGGGAGGGGAGGTGGGTGTGTAAGGTAGTGCGGTAGTAGGGGGGGAGGGGAGGTGGGTGTGTAAGGTAGTGCGGTAGTAGGGGGGGGGGAGGGGAGGTGGGTGTGTAAGGTAGTGCGGTAGTAGGGGGGGGGAGGGGAGGTGGGTGTGTAAGGTAGTGAGGTAGTAGGGGGGAGGGGAGGGAGGTGGGTGTGTAAGGTAGTGCGGTAGTAGGGGGGAGGGAGGTGGGTGTGCAAGGTAGTGCGGTAGTAGGGGGAAGGGGGAGGGGAGGTGGGTGTGTAAGGTAGTGCGGTAGTAGGGGGGGGAGGGGAGGTGGGTGTGTAAGGTAGTGCGGTAGTAGGGGGAGGGAGGTGGGTGTGTAAGGTAGTGCTGGTAGTAGGGGGGGAGGGGAGGTGGGTGTGTAAGTAGTGCGGTAGTAGGGGGAGGGGAGGTGGGTGTGTAAGGTAGTGCGGTAGTAGGGGGGAGGGGAGGGGAGGTGGGTGTGTAAGGTAGTGCGGTAGTAGGGGGAGGGGAGGTGGGTGTGTAAGGTAGTGCGGTAGTAGGGGGGAGGGGGAGGTGGGTGTGTAAGGTAGTGCGGTAGTAGGGGGAAGGGGAGGTGGGTGTGTAAGGTAGTGCGGTAGTAGGGGGAGGGGAGGGGAGGTGGGTGTGTAAGGTAGTGCGGTAGTAGGGGGGGGAGGGGAGGTGGGCGTGTAAGGTAGTGCGGTAGTAGGGGGGGACGGGAGGGGAGGTGGGTGTGTAAGGTAGTGCGGTAGTAGGGGGGAGGGGAGGTGGGTGTGTAAGGTAGTGCGGTAGTAGGGGGGAGGGGAGGTGGGTGTGTAAGGTAGTGCGGTAGTAGGGGGGAGGGGAAGGGAGGTGGGTGTGTAAGGTAGTGCGGTAGTAGGGTGTAGGGGAGGTGGGTGTGTAAGGTAGTGTGGTAGTAGGGGGGAGGGGAGGTGGGTGTGTAAGGTAGTGTGGTAGTAGGGGGGAGGGGAGGGGAGGTGGGTGTGTAAGGTAGTGCGGTAGTAGGGGGGAGGGGAGGGGAGGTGGGTGTGTAAGGTAGTGCGGTAGTAGGGGGGAGGGGAGGTGGGTGTGTAAGGTAGTGCGGTAGTAGGGGGGGAGGGGAGGTGGGTGTGTAAGGTAGTGCGGTAGTAGGGGGGAGGGGAGGGGAGGTGGGTGTGTAAGGTAGTGCGGTAGTAGGGGGGAGGGGAGGGGAGGTGGGTGTGTAAGGTAGTGTGGTAGTAGGGGGGAGGGGAGGGGAGGTGGGTGTGTAAGGTAGTGCGGTAGTAGGGGGGGAGGGGAGGTGGGTGTGTAAGGTAGTGCGGTAGTAGGGGGGGGAGGGGAGGTGGGTGTGTAAGGTAGTGTGGTAGTAGGGGGGAGGGGAGGGGAGGTGGGTGTGTAAGGTAGTGTGGTAGTAGGGGGGAGGGGAGGGGAGGTGGGTGTGTAAGGTAGTGCGGTAGTAGGGGGTAGGGGAGGGGAGGTGGGTGTGTAAGGTAGTGTGGTAGTAGGGGGGAGGGGAGGGGAGGTGGGTGTGTAAGGTAGTGAGGTAGTAGGGGGGGAGGGGAGGTGGGTGTGTAAGGTAGTGTGGTAGTAGGGGGGAGGGGAGGGGAGGTGGGTGTGTAAGGTAGTGCGGTAGTAGGGGGGAGGGGAGGGGAGGTGGGTGTGTAAGGTAGTGCGGTAGTAGGGGGGGAGGGGAGGTGGGTGTGTAAGGTAGTGCGGTAGTAGGGGGGAGGGGAGGTGGGTGTGTAAGGTAGTGCGGTAGTAGGGGGGAGGGGAGGGGAGGTGGGTGTGTAAGGTAGTGCGGTAGTAGGGGGGGGAGGGGAGGGGAGGGTGTCCTATATGGATTGATCTATTTATAACTCCGTGGAGGTACCATGCGGGACGTGTGAAGGTGGTGGGTGGTGGTGGTTGGGAGAGGGTGGGGAACACGTAGTCTTTTTTGTTGTTGTTGTTGATTGTTTGCTTCCGTTAAACGACCAACATCAGCTTGTCGATGACAAGTTTTTTTGTGTTTTTTTTTCCCCCCGCGTTTCCATGATCGACGCATTGAACACTGGCACGGAAGACAGGATCTTTAAAGTGCATATATGATCTTCTGCCTGCGTATACACGCAAAGGCAGTTCTTGCACATATTTGTGTTGACCTGGGAGATCGAAAAAATCTCCACCCTTTACCTACCAGGCGTCGTTACCGAGATTCGAGCCCGGGACCCTCAGATCGAAAGTTGAACGCTTTAACCACTCGGCTGTTGCACCTGTCGAGTCACGGACTTTATTGATGTCAGTGGTGAGGACCGGGCTGTCCGTGCAGCAGGTCCATCATTTGGTTCTGGTGTTTTATCGGACCCCCCCCCCCCACCCCCGCCCCCGAAAAACAACAACAAAACAACACAAAAAACAACAACAAAGACAATAGCCACCACCCCAGAATAACAGCACCACTCAAAACAAGCAACCAATCAACCAACCAAAGAAAAAACACCATCAAAACACAATGCCACACATGACGAAACAGCAAACCTAGCCATACACAGCAATATAAACTCATGTATGATCACGTCTTAACTTCTAGTTATGATGACATCCGTCACATATTCATGTACATGTATCAGGACAGGACTTTATATAAGATTTTCTTGTCGTCGTGTTCATCGATATCTGTGTTGTGCTGTGACATGTTCCAAACAAAATACTGTTTAACTCACTCAGTACGGCCAGTCCTCTCTTCTCCTCTACACAGACCCCTCGGATGTCCAGTGGGTGTATGAATGACCCAACCTTTAGCTTCCGTCGTCAGAACTGTGGTATTCTTTGTCAACATTCACCTCTTCAGTATAAGAGCGTTCCGCCTGTAATATTTTGATGATGGTAATTGGGGTGAAACGCTGTTAACGTCGTCTCTTTCGCCGTTCGTATGGAGAGAGTTAAACCAACACAGCAACCACCGAAGCACAGGATGAAGCAAAAGCAAAGAATAGTGATGCTCCACAGACAGCAAGAGTTATACTTCCTAACTCAAATCGGTCTGTAATAATTCAGAATATTGTTCGCATTTCATGAGGTAATGCGATCTTCTCTCCAACGTTCTAGTTCACTGCTGTCACGTGCACGAGAGAACCAGAGAGAATGAGGACTGATTGATTGATTGTTGGACTGATTGATTGTTGGACTGATTGATTGATTGATGGACTGACTGATTGATTGTTGAACTGACTGATTGTTGGACTGATTGATTGTTGGACTGATTGATTGTTGGACTGATTGATTGTTGGACTGATTGATTGATGGACTGACTGATTGATTGTTGAACTGACTGATTGTTGGACTGATTGATTGTTGGACTGATTGATTGTTGGACTGATTGATTGATTGTTGGACTGATTGATTGTTGGACTGATTGATTGTTGGACTGATTGATTGTTGGACTGATTGATTGATTGATGGACTGATTGATTGCATGATGATTTTTTAATTCTCGAGGATATAGATAAGTAACGGTATGCCTTGTTGTTTCTGAGATACAGAGGCAGAGAGAGAGAGAGAGAGAGAGAGAGAGAGAGAGAGAGAGAGAGAGAGAGAGAGAGAGAGAGAGAGAGAGAGAGAGAGAGAGAGAGAGAGAGAGAGAGAGAGAGAGAGAGTGGATGAATAGGTTTTTTTTTCATTTTCTGAGGGTAATAGATTAAGCATACATAATTTTTTTTATCCAGCTCTCGAAAACTACAGCAAAAAAGATAACAGTAACGCTAATAAAAAAAAAAGAATTAAAAAAAAAAAAAAAAAAAAGAGAGAGAAAGGGGGGAAATGTGAACTTGCACGAGAAAAATCACGGAAAACATGTATCAAAGAGAGAGGGAGAGAGAGAGAGAGACAGACAGACAGACAGACAGGCAGACGAAACGAAGGAGTGTTCAACAGTTGCTCGTCATTCCCACCTTCCCTCACCCACCCCTCCTCCCCTCCCCCCGCCATCCCCCCACCCCCCTCCCTCATGTCCCCTCCCACCCTACCCTTCATAGTCACCCGGGGGGTGGGGGTGGGGGTGGGGGGTTGGGGGGTGAGGGCGTGAAAACTGAAACCTTTTTTTGAACCGACTTGGCGAGGGAGGGGGTGGAGGGGTGGGGGTGGGGTGGGGCGGTCAATACTCGTTTTGTGTGCAGAGTAATTGCCCTTCGATTGGATGCCGTAAAGCCACATCGGGAGAGGTGTGAGGGGAGAGGGTGGGGGGGTGTGGAGGGTGGGGGTGTAGGTGGTGGGGAGGGATGTGGGGTGGATGGGGTGTGTCAGTGGGGAGGGATGTGGGGTGGATGGGGTGTGTCAGTGGTGGGGAGGTATGTGGGGTGGATGGGGTGTGTCAGTGGGGAGGGATGTGGGGTGGATGGGGTGTGTCAGTGGTGGGGAGGGATGTGTGGTGGATGGGGTGTGTCAGTGGTGGGGAGGGATGTGGGGTGGATGGGGTGTGTCAGTGGGGAGGAGGGATGTGGGGTGGATGGGGTGTGTCAGTGGTGGGGAGGGATGTGGGGTGGATGGGGTGTGTCAGAGGGGAGGAGGGATGTGGGATGGATGGGGTGTGTCAGTGGTGGGGGAGGGGGATGTGGGGTGGATGGGGTGTGTCAGTGGTGGGGGGAGGGGGATGTGGGGTGGATGGGGTGTGTCAGTGGGGAGGAGGGATGTGGGGTGGATGGGGTGTGTCAGTGGGGAGGGATTTGGGGTGGATGGGGTGTGTCAGTGGTGGGGAGGGATGTGGGGTGGATGGGGTGTGTCAGTGGTGGGGAGGGATGTGGGGTGGATGGGGGTGTGTCAGTGGTGGGGAGGAGATGTGGGGTGGATGGGGTGTGTCAGTGGTGGGGGAGGGGATGTGGGGTGGATGGGGTGTGTCAGTGGTGGGGGGAGGGGGATGTGGGGTGGATGGGGTGTGTCAGTGGTGGGGGGAGGGGGATGTGGGGTGGATGGGGTGTGTCAGTGGTGGGGGGAGGGGGATGTGGGGTGGATGGGGTGTGTCAGTGGTGGGGGGGAGGGGGATGTGGGGTGGATGGGGTGTGTCAGTGGTGGGGGGAGGAGGGATGTGGGGTGGATGGGGTGTGTCAGTGGTGGGGGGAGGGGGATGTGGGGTGGATGGGGTGTGTCAGTGGTGGGGGGAGGGGGATGTGGGGTGGATGGGGTGTGTCAGTGGTGGGGGGAGGAGGGATGTGGGTGGATGGGGTGTGTCAGTGGTGGGGGGAGGGGGATGTGGGGTGGATGGGGTGTGTCAGTGGTGGGGGGAGGAGGGATGTGGGGTGGATGGGGTGTGTCAGTGGTGGGGGGAGGAGGGATGTGGGGTGGATGGGGTGTGTCAGTGGTGGGGGGAGGAGGGATGTGGGGTGGATGGGGTGTGTCAGTGGTGGGGGGAGGAGGGATGTGGGGTGGATGGGGTGTGTCAGTGGTGGGGGGAGGAGGGATGTGGGGTGGATGGGGTGTGTCAGTGGTGGGGGGAGGAGGGATGTGGGGTGGATGGGGTGTGTCAGTGGTGGGGGGAGGGGGATGTGGGGTGGATGGGGTGTGTCAGTGGTGGGGGGAGGAGGGATGTGGGGTGGATGGGGTGTGTCAGTGGTGGGGGGAGGAGGGATGTGGGGTGGATGGGGTGTGTCAGTGGTGGGGGGAGGAGGGATGTGGGGTGGATGGGGTGTGTCAGTGGTGGGGGGAGGAGGGATGTGGGGTGGATGGGGTGTGTCAGTGGTGGGGGGAGGGGGATGTGGGGTGGATGGGGTGTGTCAGTGGTGGGGGGAGGAGGGATGTGGGGTGGATGGGGTGTGTCAGTGGTGGGGGGAGGAGGGATGTGGGGTGGATGGGGTGTGTCAGTGGTGGGGGGAGGAGGGATGTGGGGTGGATGGGGTGTGTCAGTGGTGGGGGGAGGAGGGATGTGGGGTGGATGGGGTGTGTCAGTGGTGGGGGGAGGAGGGATGTGGGGTGGATGGGGTGTGTCAGTGGTGGGGGGAGGAGGGATGTGGGGTGGATGGGGTGTGTCAGTGGTGGGGGGAGGAGGGATGTGGGGTGGATGGGGTGTGTCAGTGGTGGGGGGAGGGGGATGTGGGGTGGATGGGGTGTGTCAGTGGTGGGGGGAGGAGGGATGTGGGGTGGATGGGGTGTGTCAGTGGTGGGGGGAGGAGGGATGTGGGGTGGATGGGGTGTGTCAGTGGTGGGGGGAGGGGGATGTGGGGTGGATGGGGTGTGTCAGTGGTGGGGAGGAGGGATGTGGGGTGGATGGGGTGTGTCAGTGGGGAGGAGGGATGTGGGGTGGATGGGGTGTGTCAGTGGTGGGGAGGGATGTGGGGCGGATGGGGTGTGTCAGTGGGGAGGAGGGATGTGGGGTGGATGTGGTGTGTCAGTGGTGGGGGGAGGAGGGATGTGGGGTGGATGTGGTGTGTCAGTGGTGGGGGGAGGAGGGATGTGGGGTGGATGGGGTGTGACAGTGGTGGGGGGAGGAGGGATGTGGGGTGGATGGGGTGTGTCAGTGGGGAGGAGGGATGTGGGGTGGATGGGGTGTGTCAGTGGGGAGGAGGGATGTGGGGTGGATGGGGTGTGTCAGTGGTGGGGGGAGGAGGGATGTGGGGTGGATGGGGTGTGTCAGTGGGGAGGAGGGACGTGGGGCGGATGGGGTGTGTCAGTGGTGGGGGGAGGAGGGATGTGGGGTGGATGGGGTGTGTCAGTGGTGGGGAGGGATGTGGGGTGGATGGGGTGTGTCAGTGGTGGGGGGAGGAGGGATGTGGGGTGGATGGGGTGTGTCAGTGGTGGGGAGGGATGTGGGGTGGATGGGGTGTGTCAGTGGTGGGGAAGGATGTGGGGTGGATGGGGTGTGTCAGTGGTGGGGAGGAGGGATGTGGGGTGGATGGGGTGTGTCAGTGGTGGGGAGGGATGTGGAGTGGATGGGGTGTGTCAGTGGTGGGGGGAGGAGGGATGTGGGGTGGATGGGGTGTGTCAGTGTGGAGGAGGGATGTGGGGTGGATGGGGTGTGTCAGTGGGGAGGAGGGATGTGGGGTGGATGGGGTGTGTCAGTGGGGAGGAGGGATGTGGGGTGGATGGGGTGTGTCAGTGGTGGGGAGGAGGGATGTGGGGTGGATGGGGTGTGTCAGTGGGGAGGAGGGATGTGGGGTGGATGGGGTGTGTCAGTGGTGGGGAGGGATGTGGGGTGGATGGGGTGTGTCATTGGTGGGGAGGGATGTGGGGTTGATGGGGTGTGTCAGTGGTGGGGTGGGATGTGGGGTGGATGGGGTGTGTCAGTGGTGGGGAGGAGGGATGTGGGGTGGATGGGGTGTGTCAGTGGTGGGGAGGGATGTGGGGTGGATGGGGTGTGTCAGTGGTGGGGAGGAGGGATGTGGGGTGGATGTGGTGTGTCAGTGGTGGGGAGGAGGGATGTGGGGTGGATGGGGTGTGTCAGTGGTGGGGAGGGATGTGGGGTGGATGGGGTGTGTCAGTGGTGGGGAGGAGGGATGCGGAGTGGATGGGGTGTGTCAGTGGTGGGGAGGAGGGATGTGGGGTGGATGGGGTGTGTCAGTGGTGGGGGGAGGAGGGATGTGGGGTGGATGGGGTGTGTCAGTGGTGGGGAGGGATGCGGAGTGGATGGGGTGTGTCAGTGGTGGGGGGAGGAGGGATGTGGGGTGGATGGGGTTGTGTCAGTGGTGGGGAGGGATGTGGGGTGGATGGGTTGTGTCAGTGGGGAGGAGGGATGTGGGGTGGATGGGGTGTGTCAGTGGTGGGGGGAGGGGGGATGTGGGGTGGATGGGGTGTGTCAGTGGTGGGGGCAGGAGGGATGTGGGGTGGATGGGGTGTGTCAGTGGTGGGGGGAGGAGGGATGTGGGGTGGATGGGGTGTGTCAGTGGTGGGGAGGAGGGATGTGGGGTGGATGGGGTGTGTCAGTGGTGGGGAGGAGGGATGTGGGGTGGATGGGGTGTGTCAGTGGTGGGGAGGGATGTGGGGTGGATGGGGTGTGTCAGTGGTGGGGAGGAGGGATGCGGAGTGGATGGGGTGTGTCAGTGGTGGGGAGGAGGGATGTGGGGTGGATGGGGTGTGTCAGTGGTGGGGGGAGGAGGGATGTGGGGTGGATGGGGTGTGTCAGTGGTGGGGAGGGATGTGGGGTGGATGGGTTGTGTCAGTGGGGAGGAGGGATGTGGGGTGGATGGGGTGTGTCAGTGGTGGGGGGAGGGGGGATGTGGGGTGGATGGGGTGTGTCAGTGGTGGGGGCAGGAGGGATGTGGGTGGATGGGGTGTGTCAGTGGTGGGGGGAGGAGGGATGTGGGGTGGATGGGGTGTGTCAGTGGTGTGGGGAGGAGGGATGTGGGGTGGATGGGGTGTGTCAGTGGTGGGGGGAGGGGGGATGTGGGGTGGATGGGGTGTGTCAGTGGTGGGGGCAGGAGGGATGTGGGGTGGATGGGGTGTGTCAGTGGTGGGGGGAGGAGGGATGTGGGGTGGATGGGGTGTGTCAGTGGTGTGGGGAGGAGGGATGTGGGGTGGATGTGGTGTGTCAGTGGTGGGGGGAGGAGGGATGTGGGGTGGATGTGGTGTGTCAGTGGTGGGGAGGAGGGATGTGGGGTGGATGGGGTGTGTCAGTGGTGGGGAGAAGGGATGTGGGGTGGATGGGGTGTGTCAGTGGTGGGGGGAGGAGGGATGCGGGGTGGATGGGGTGTGTCAGTGGTGGGGGGAGGAGGGATGTGGGGTGGATGTGGTGTGTCAGTGGTGGGGAGGGATGTGGGGTGGATGGGGTGTGTCAGTGGTGGGGAGAAGGGATGTGGGGTGGATGGGGTGTGTCAGTGGGGAGGAGGGATGTGGGGTGGATGGGGTGTGTCAGTGGTGGGGGGAGGAGGGATGTGGGGTGGATGGGGTGTGACAGTGGTGGGGGGAGGAGGGATGTGGGGTGGATGGGGTGTGTCAGTGGTGGGGGGAGGAGGGATGTGGGGTGGATGTGGTGTGTCAGTGGTGGGGGGAGGAGGGATGTGGGGTGGATGTGGTGTGTCAGTGGTGGGGGGAGGAGGGATGTGGGGTGGATGTGGTGTGTCAGTGGTGGGGGGAGGAGGGATGTGGGGTGGATGGGGTGTGTCAGTGGTGGGGGGAGGAGGGATGTGGGGTGGATGGGGTGTGTCAGTGGTGGGGAGGAGGGATGTGGGGTGGATGGGGTGTGTCAGTGGTGGGGAGAAGGGATGTGGGGTGGATGGGGTGTGTCAGTGGTGGGGGGAGGAGGGATGTGAGTGGATGGGTTGTGTCAGTGGGGAGGAGGGATGTGGGGTGGATGGGGTGTGTCAGTGGTGGGGGGAGGAGGGATGTGAGTGGATGGGTTGTGTCAGTGGGGAGGAGGGATGTGGGGTGGATGTGGTGTGTCAGTGGTGGGGAGGGATGTGGGGTGGATGGGGTGTGTCAGTGGTGGGGAGGAGGGATGTGAGTGGATGGGTTGTGTCAGTGGGGAGGAGGGATGTGGGGTGGATGGGGTGTGTCAGTGGTGGGGGGAGGAGGGATGCGGGGTGGATGGGGTGTGTCAGTGGTGGGGGAGGAGGGATGTGGGGTGGATGGGGTGTGTCAGTGGTGGGGGGAGAAGGGATGTGGGATGGATGGGATGTGTCAGTGGTGGGGAGGGATGCGGGGTGGATGGGGTGTGTCAGTGGTGGGGGGAGGAGGGATGCGGGGTGGATGGGGTGTGTCAGTGGGGGTAGGGGGGTAGGTGGGGGTAAGGTATGCCCTGCTCTCATAGTGACCTCAGTTGTTATTTTCAAAATATCTTCTCTTTTTTTTTTTTATCCCCCCCTCGACTTCCTTGCTTGGAATGAGTCCTGTTAGAGTCTAAAAACAACAGTAGGCTAATATAGCGCAGTACCCCCTTCTCAGTTGGGGCTCACCGTGCTTTACAATAAAATATACAAATTTAAGACTAAGTGTAAAATATGTACAAATTCAACACAGTTTCAGATAACATTGACACTGGTAAGATATACACATGTAAGTCTAAATGATGTAAAAAAAATATTTTAAAAAGTAAATCGACACAGACACCATCACAGTCTCAAATCACACAGGTGCAAATCCCAGCAAAACAAAGCACATCACATTCACCATTGTCAAAAATAAACACCAGGGAACCAGGTATCACGAAAAACACACCAAAACCATCACAGATGCATACAGATCAACACAAAGAGCACATCCAGCAACAAAAATCACAGCAAGCAAATGCAGATGGAAAAATTTTCAGTGAGAAAAGTACAGTTTGAAAAGATATGTTTTGAGCGTTCTTTTGAATGCGGATGTTGGGGTGTACCGGGTGTGAGGGACTCCACTCTAGGAGTGGGGGCAGGACACTCACTCAGTCTGGCTCCGCAACTAAACCATTATTGTCGTCAGTTGGGGGCTTAGTAGGTGGTGCCCTTAGCACGTTGAATAACAACAGGCACCACTGAACACCATTTAGGTGACTCATTAGCAGTGTAGGGTCTCTTCTGGTGAGTGGCCTCCTGGCGACATTGATGTTTCCCTGTATCTTTACCCATCACCCCTCCATCTCCCCTTCCCCTTCATATTTACCCACTCTCCCCCACCCTCCACCCTCCTCCTTCACCCTGCCCCACCCTCCCCACCCTCCCCACCCTCCACCCCTCCCTCTTTACCCACCTCCCCACCCTCCCCCACCCTCCCCACCCTCCTCCACCCTCCACCCCTCCCTCTTTACCCACCTCCCCACCCTCCCCACCATCCCCCACCCTCCTCCACCCCTCCCTCTTTACCCACCTCCCCCCCCCCAGCCCGTCTCCTTGATTTAAAAGCGAGCCACTTTCCTCGTCATGGCAGAGGAAGGTGGCAGAATGGTTAAGACACTTATCTGTCAATATAGTGCTGGGTGGGTTCTGTGATCGAATCCCGCTTTCACCCTTTCTCCCAAGTGTGACTGGAAGATCAAACTGGACGTGTGGTCATTGGGATGACACGATAACCCCAGGTCCCGTGTGCAACACGCACTGAAAAAGACCCCATGGCAACACACGTGTTGTCCTCTGGCAAAATTCTGTAGAAGAAATCCACTCTGATAGGTACACAGATATACACGCATGCCCTTATGACTAAGCGCGTTGGGTTATGCTGCTGGTCAGGCATCAGATGTGGTACAGCGCGTATGGATTTGCCCGAACGTTGTCATGCCTCCTGGAGAAACTGAAACTGAAACTGAAACGGTCATGGCACATACTCATTCCCCTCCTCCTCCCTCCCGCCACCGCTCCTGTCTCCCCCTCTCTCCCTCCCCCCCCCTACCCCCCACCCCCCACAGCCATCCCTCCATCTCCCTCAGGGGATCAATGCTGCTCTCTTTACCGGCACTTCTGCCAACACCCCTCCCCTTCCCCCCCACCTCCCCCCCACCTCCCCTGCCCGCTAGCTTCCAATATCCCAAGTCACCCGTGTCTGATCTAATCAGATCCACGCCACCATGCGCGTGCGTGCGTGCGCACGTGCGCACCCTCATGACAGACTTGGCACGCACTTCCTGTGCCCTGGTTTTTCTCACAAAGGGGGAGGGTGTGTAAGGGGGTGCGGGGAGGGGGGGGGGGAAGGAGGATGAGGCTGCTTTATGAATCAGAGTGACTGTTAGCTAGCAGTGTTTTTTTATTTTTAATTTTTTAATTTTTATTTTATTGTTTTGTGCCTCTTTGACAGAAAAGTACCCGCCTCCACAGTTGACGAAGCGGTCACTCGATGAGTGATCAATGGAAGTTTAATCACGTAACAAGTCCTGTGTAATCACGTTACAAGTCCTGTGTTTATAGACCCCTTGTTATGATTCACTCGCCACAACCTCTCTGACATCAGTCGATCCTCGGTCCAGCAACTAATTGACCACGATGTGGAGAGCAAGAACTACCCTTTACCAGCCGCCATGACCGAGTGGACGTGAGGGTTCAGGTTCTTCTCCTTCTTCCTTCGTGGGCTGCAACTTCCACGTTCACTCGTATGTACACCAGTGAGATTTTACGTGTATCACCGTTTTTTCCCTGTCATGTTGGCAGCCATACTCCGTTTTGGGGTGTGTGCATGCAGGGTATGTTCTTGTTTGCATAACCCACCGAACGCTGACAGGCACAAGCAGGTCTGCACATGTATTGACCTGGGAGACAGGAAAAATCTCCATCCTTTACCCACCAGGCACCATTACCGAGATTTGAACCCGGGACCCTCAGATTGAACGTCCAACGCTTTAACCACTCGGCTATTGCCCCTGTCTAGGTTCGACTCCAACAGTTACTGACACTGGTGGGAGTTTTCAGCCTGAGGATCTCCTGCCCAGAACTGAATTAGCTGTGAGCTAGAAGGGGAAGACATGGACCACACAGTGTGTTGTGGGAAGACATGGGAAGACAGGGACCACACAGTGTACTGACATGGGAAGACATGGGAAGACAGGGACCACACAGTGTGCTGACATGGGAAGACAGGGACCACACAGTGTGCTGACATGGGAAGACATGGGAAGACAGGGACCACACAGTGTGCTGACATGGGAAGACATGGGAAGACATGGACCACACAGTGTGCTGACATGGGAAGACATGTGAAGACATGGACCACACAGTGTGCTGACATGGGAAGACATGTGAAGACATGGACCACACAGTGTGCTGACATGGGAAGACATGGGAAGACAGGGACCACACAGTGTGCTGACATGGGAAGACATGGGAAGACATGGACCACACAGTGTGCTGACATGGGAAGACATGGGAAGACATGGACCACACAGTGTGCTGACATGGGAAGACATGTGAAGACATGGACCACACAGTGTGCTGACATGGGAAGACATGTGAAGACATGGATCACACAGTGTGCTGACATGGGAAGACATGTGAAGACATGGACCACACAGTGTGCTGACATGGGAAGACATGGGAAGACATGGACCACACAGTGTGCTGACATGGGAAGACAGGGACCACACAGTCAGGGGTCATCCCCCTTCACGGACACGTCGTTGGTAGTGTTGCTCCAATTTCCCGGACATTTTCCCCTTGAATCCCCCAACCACCCCCCTTCCCTCTTGTCCCCCACCTCTACCCACACCCACACCCCACAGCTGCCACACTGTCAAACACTGATGATATCCCCTGGCAGTGTCTGCCCAAACGTGACGTGTGTGGCACCTCACAAACAGAAAGGAACAAACGAAAGAAGATCAAGAGGTTGCAATGTGTTCAGGTGACACGGAACACACCAACCGTGAAGCTTTATCTCCCCCCCCCATCCCCCACCTTCATACACGTAAAATGTTACACGTCTGTATGAGTGTGCATGTGTGTGTGATTGAAACCTGACTGAATGACACAGGAAACGAATGACGAGCGCCCAAATGGCAGCCGTCAGTCGGCTCTACTCAGGTAGGCAGCCTGTTGAGCAAGTGACTCCGTGTTTGTAAAGCGCTTAGAGCTTGGTCTCCGACCGAGGATAGGTGCTGTGTAAGTACTCATATCACTATCATCCCTCCCCCCTCCCTCCCCCTCCTCTCTCCCCCTCCCGCCCCCACCAAGCCTTCAGGCTGTTAAGGGTGGGACGGGTACCACCCACGTGCCACGTCACTGTCCCCAGTGGCACTGATGTTGCTTCAGTCAGTGTTGCAGCCCGCTTTCGTCCGAGAACTCTAGGACTGAATGCCAAGAAAACCTGGTCGATGGAAAACAGAGCCATTGATGTTCCACGCTAAATGTGTCGGCAGAGTGTTGAAGATGAGGTTTATTTCGTATTTAATTGCAAGGAATATTATGCCATTAGAAACGGTTATAATTTTTTTTCTGATTTCCGTGTGCACTTTGACATGGTCTCCTCAGAAAATGAAGAAAGTAGGATATCACTCGCTGGATATATTTCAGAGGCTTCTATTACCAGAAGGAAAAGATTGACCTCATGTTAACGTTGTCTCGACAGAAACATGAATGGTGTAGAATATAAACACAAGATAAGTGAAAAAGATGAAAGACCAGGTATGTGCACAAGCATGTGGTAGACATTTACTTTTTTCCGCTTAAAGACCGTCCGTTTTTTGCCAAATTTATTCCGATGGGCATTCAAACGGAATCGATAAATCAAACTAATTGGTCTTCACTGGGAGACAGATGACTTATTCAAGAAAGCCTTGGGGATTACTTGCTATAACTGGCTATATACAGTGACGCTAATTCTAGCTATGTGTGTATGTGTGTGTGTGTGTGTGTGTGTGTGTGTGTGTGTGTGTGCGCGTGCATGTGTATGTGTGTGTGTGCATGTGTATGTGTGTGTGTGCGTGTGCGTGCGTGTGTATGTGTGTGTGTGTGTGTGTGCGCGTGTGCGTGCTTGTGTATGTGTGTGTGTGTGTGTGTGTGTTTTGCTTTTCCTTTCCTTGTCTGCTCACCCCCCTCACCCGCCTCACCCCCCCCCCCCCTCTCCATCTGTGTCCAGACTGGTGAAATCTTCACTTCTCCGATGTGAGTGCTATATGATGCCTGACTTTTCTTCTTCTTCTTCTTCTTTTTTTTTTCTCTCTCTCCCTTACTAATTCCCCCCCCCCCCCCCCCCGCCACCACCGAATGTGTGAGAATGTAACCTTGTTAATGGTCTATGGATAATATATCTTACTCTTTCCCATTTTTTTTCTATATTGAGTACTTTGTTTTTTCATGACACTTGATATTTGTTTTTTGTGCTTTGTTGTTTTTGTTGTTGCTGCTGTTGTTTTGTTGTTGTTGTTGTTGTTTTTGTTTTCCCAGGGCTGGGTGGAAAAAAGCATATGTATTTACTTATCTCATTACCCTGGTAAAATGAAATTTCGTTCGTTCGTTCGTTCGTTCGCTTCCACTTATCTCGACAAAACAAAAGAAATAAAAATCATCACCCCGCCCCCCTGTAAGTCTGTGTGTCGTATCTCTGTTTCTGTGCATCTGTATGTGTCACGTTCTCTGTGTCTGTCTCTCTGTGTGTCTGTCTCTCTTTGTCTCTGAACTCTCACTCTCTCCTCTCCTCTTTCTTTAAACTCTCACCCTCCTCTCTCTCTTACTCTCTTCTCATTTTTTCAAGCTGAGAAGAAAGACGACGACGTTCACTTTGTGCTGTGTTGCCTAATATCAAAGCCCCTTGACTGCCATAAACGTATTACGTACGTGCATGGTGACGTCACTGATGACGTCATCAGTAAAAGGGCAATCGCTGTGGAAGGCTGAAAATCCACACAGTTTATCTGGAGTGGTACATCTCCAGACCACTTTCTCAGTTTTAGGATTATAGTTCTGGAAATTGTTTTGATGACTTGAAACACCACTTTCTAGTGCTCAGTTCCCCCCGGCACTGAAGGGATCTTAAGAGACCCTAAAGAACAGCTGATTCCAGTCAGATACTGTTGACACCCTTGCCTGTTTAGACTTATTACGTTGTCATCAACAAGTGAAACAACTGCCAAGGAATAGTGGCTCTTTATCTTAGGAAAGCACTTGAAGGGAGAGGCAGATCATGATATATGACATGATGAAGACTTTGAATGTTCGCCTTCAGCATTTTACTGTATACCCCCTTCTGCGGGGCTGTGGCCTTTAGGAATATACCATCTCAATCTCTTCTCTATCTCCCCCCTCTCTCCCTTCTCTTTCTCCCTCTCTCTCAATCTCTCTCTGTGCTCTTTCTCCTCTCTCTCTCTCTCTCTCCCCTCTCTCCATCTCTCTCTCTAGCCATGTCCCTCCCTTCTTTCTAAATCCCCTTTCTTTCCAGCCAGCCCCCCCCCCCCCTGCCTCCCCTCCCCTCCCCCTCCTTCACACTCTCCCTTTCCGTTGTAAAACAGACATTATCCACCCCCCTCTCACACACTCTCTCTCCCTTCTCTCTCCTCTCTCTCCCCTCTGTCTGCCCCTCTCTCATTCTCTCGCCCCCCTCTCTATCCCACCTCTCTCCTCTCATTCTCTCCTCTCTCTCTTTTGATCTCATAAAGCAGCCATCACCCCCCTCTCTCTTCTCCCTCCCTTCTCTCTCTCTCCTGTCTCTGTCTCTCTCTCTCCGTCTCTCTCTCTTCCATCCTTCTCTCTGCCCCCCCCCCCACTCTCTCTTTCTCTGACTGTCGCTCTTTCTCTCCCCCCCGCCCCCCCTCTCTCTCTCACTCTCCCCTATTTCTCTCTTAGTCCACATCATCTCTCTTACTCCCTTTTTCTCTGTACCTCCCCTCTCTCTATCATTGAATAAAAAAAAGTTTTGAGTTCTGAGTTCTGTCCCTCCCCCCCGTCCCTCTCCACTCTTCTCTCTGCTTATCCTGGCATAGCTCCAGTCCCCCACCCCCCACCCCCCACCCCCCAAATCCCACGTCCTCCTCCACCCAGCCTCCTTGTCTCTCCCCCCCCCCCCTCCCCAATGATCTGGTAAAACAGACATAACATGTATGATGGAACTGCAGTCATCTGGGATACATTCAGACAGGAAGGAAGGGAGGGAGGGTGTGTGTGTGTGTGTGTGTGTGTGTGTGTGTGTGTGTGTGTGTGTGTGTGTGTGTGTGTGTGTGTGTGTCTGTCTGTCTGTCTGTCTGTCTCTATCTCAGTCTCTCCCACCCGCTTTCTCTATTTCTCTTTCTCTCTCTCTGTCTCTGTCTCAGTCTCTCCC